>NC_081407.1:958735910-959035910 GCF_030272615.1 Cryptomeria japonica
CTTGACCATCCAAACACATTACATATAATGAAATGATCTAAGACAGATCTCAAGACATTTTGCATCGTCCAATCTTCACAGCATCTGGAAAATAGTAATCCAACATGTGCTCAGAAAATCGTGCATTCCCGAGATAGGCATTCAATGCATTCGATCTTCACGCACAATATCCTCAAGAAAATTCTTTACATGCACACAGCTGACGTGGCATCCCAATCCTTATCCTTATCTTTCACAAAACACCATCGGTTGCACCGCACAGGCCATACCAAAATCCCTAGAGCTTAACAGAGACTACCAACCGATAGTCACACTTAGTGAATCCTGACACCGGTCCACTCCATCCTGGTTGACCATAACCGCTTCCAATCTTCATACTGGTGCATACCGGTTCACCTTCTTAAGCATATATTGACATCAATGACAACATACATTGTCACTACTTCATCATTTGCTAGCAACAAGTGTAGTGCTATTCAAACAGATCAGCAAACTCATGTTGTTTTCTAATAATTACAGCAGTAAAATCCCCTAACCAGGTAAGCTCTAACAAGCTTGGTGTTATTCAAATCCTCTAACCATGTGGTCCATTAGCTTGGATTTTAAATCCTCTACCGAGGTTACTGTTAGGAACCGGAAGGACAATTGAGAGGGGGGTTGAATCAGTTGTCAATAAATTACAACCCAAAACTAATTAATCCAACTTAAAACTTAGTGCCGGTAAAACAAACTTAATACCGATAAAACAGATTAACAGTTATATTAGTACCAGTATAACTTAATGCATGAAACAGAAAGAAAAACAACATTCAAAACACATGACACAAAGATTTTGATGTGGAAACCCTGTAAGGGGAAAAACCACAGTGGGAAACCTTACCCACAATCAGATGATACTAGTGCAGATAGTAAGTGTATACAATAATGGGGTCTACACATGCAGAAAGGCCAATCGCCTAGAGCTCACTACTCAATCACAAAATAGGAGTCAAATTGACTACAATTGGATTGTTAAATACAATAAAAAATGCATTGCTTTAGAATAGCATCGACAATGCTGGATTCAGTACTGGTTTAAGCTCTGAACATGAGTGCCAAACAACTTCATAACCTTCCTTCAACCTCTAGATAATATCTGCGTGATTTGCACAATGATTTGCTTATATCATCTTCAATATTTGCACATACACTCATACCATACCATACTTCTCTCAAATAAGATCTTATAATTATTTATACAAAACCCTAAGACCGTATAATTAGGTCGGCTCACTAAAGATATTACAAGTTCAAAATAAGTCTTGATGTGATACAATATGTCAACTCAATACATTTACACATTATTCAATCAATAAACCATTTCCAAAATGTGTCATGTTGATCTGGAACATGATATGTTGTACCAGTGCATAACCTGGACTATCTGTCGTTAAAGGAAAATATGTGAACCCAATTAGTCCAACAAGGAAAACACCAAATGTAAACATCCAATCCATGTCTTCAACATAACCAAATGATCTCCAAATGATAACAAGTCATCATCATTTCCGGTGAACCATATATCCTACCAATGAAGCATATACCGGTGACTGTGCATAAGCCAATATCCATATCAGGACCATAATGTGTCGGTTCAACAATAAACCAATATAACCAGAGTGCCAAATCAACAATATAGACCTCCAGAAAGATAAGTGTTGACATCAATAACAAAACTAATGCAACACATTACGAAGTCATCAATAATACCAACAGTTACTCCTCACAAGGTATTTCTTCTAACAAGGCATTATAGTCAATCCATTAACTGGGTGGTCCCTAACAGTGTCTGTTCTTAACAAGACTTTTTGTAAAGCTTTAATAGGCTTGGCTCCTAACAGGGCGAACATTAGAAGAATTCAGATAGTTATCTTGTGAGTCTCATCTCACAGTGGTTTTTCCCATTTGGGTTTCCACGTCAAAAATATTGTGTCAAGTGGTGAATGTTTTTGTGGTTATGTTTATTATGGTTGATTTGCTTAACTACTTAATCCACTTTGATAAGTCATGATAACTGGAAGCAATATGAAATGAATTTTTACTTATGTTAGTAAAAGTATTTGGATGTTTATGAGTTTCAAGTTGTTTACTGTTAATTTGTTGTAACAGACAACCACTTTAATCTTAACAGTAATATTGCATTGATAGTTATAAGTTTACTTTGAGAAGTTGATTTTGAGTTTGGTGAAGTTAATATCAGTTTTTATATGTACTAATTCACAGCCCCCCCTCTAAGTAGTTGACCGGATCCTTATTATTTCATCATACCATCAATTGGTATCAGAGAATGTCAGGTCCTCTAAGGTCTAAGCCTAACAGATTGAGGTAAAGATCTTGCAGAACATGATGAAGAAGGAAGGTCCGAAGTTTAATAGAGGGAACTATAGAAAATGGAGTGATAGAATGAAAATTTATATTAAGAGTATAGGAAATCAATACTAGGAACATGTTGGTACTCAATATGTTGCACCTAGTGGGATTATGAGTAATGATCAGAAGAAAGAGAAACAAGAAAATAATCAAGCACTAGAGGCTATTATCAGTTCTTTGTCAGATGTCCATGGTCTGGAGACTGTATATGAGGTATGGAAGAAACTTGAAGAGATTTATAGTGGTGATGAACATGTGAAGATTTCCAAGGAAGAGAGTCTAAGAGGAAAGTTTGATGACATACGGATGGTTGAAGGTGAGAATGTCCAACAGTATGGTCAAAGGATAAAAGAGATAGTTGGTGAGATCAAGAGTGTTGGTGGTAAAGTGAAAGATGCCACAATGGTTAGTAAGGTATTGAGAGCCCTGCTACCGATCTATGCTATCCGAGTTGCAGCCATTCAGGAGCTAAAGTCTATGAACAAAACTAAGGTAACCTTTGACTCCATCATTGGTAATCTTATTGCTTTTGAATTAAATGGTTATGATGGTAGTGTCCAGAAATCTGAGTCTGCATTTAGAGCTTCAGTTTCTAACCCAGCTATGAGGAAAAGCAGAGATCTCAGTCATAGTTATGAATCTAGATCTAGCAGAGAAGTTGATGATGAAGATAGTTTGGTTGAGCTTGAAGCATTGTTGGCCAAACGGTTGTCTAGAGGAACTGGTAAATATAGAGGTAAATTACCTTTGAAATGTTTTGCATGCAACAAGATTGGACATATTACAACTAACTATCCTAATGGTGATAATGAGCACAAGCAAGACAAATTCATGAAGTACAAGGGAAAAGGCAAAAGAGATTGTCTTATTGCAGTTGATGGTGGTATCACTGATGAGGAATCTGATGGTGATGCTAATGAAGACATTGTTTTTGTAGTCATTAAAGAGGAAACATCTGATCAGAAAGCTTTATTTTCTTGCATGGATAATTTTGATGATTGGATCATTGATAGTGTTTGTTCACATCATATGATCGTTGACTGGAGAAAATTTCTTTCTTTGAACGAATTTGATGGCGGAGTTGTAAGATTTGGTAATGACTCACCCTTCATGGTTAAAGGTAAGGGAACTATTTATCTTAATGGAAAGAGCAATGTAGATGATGTCTATTGGGTTGCAAGTCTAAAGAAAAATCATTTGAGTAACTCAATGATAGGGGATATCCAATGGAGTTTAAGAATGGTATGTACAAAATCTATGACAGAAAAGGTGAACTAATTGCAACTGGCAAATAGACTAAAGGTAACCTGTTTCACCTAAATCCTAAAGTCAGCAACTATTTAATTGCTAAAGTAGATGATAGTTGGCTTTGGCATAGGAGATTTTGTCATATAAATTTTGATAACATTGTTAAAGTGAGTAAGTCCAAGACAGTGAGAGGTTTGCTTCAGTTGGACAAACCAGTTAATGCTCTATGTAAGGAATGTCAGTTGGGAAAGATGACATCCTCAACTTTCAAGAGCAAATCTTTTTCAACGGAACATCTGTTAGATTTGGTTCATATAGACCTCTGTGGACCAATAAGGACTAAAAGTATTCAAGGTGATAGATACTTTAAGATCTTCACTGATGATTGCTCAAGAATGATGTGGGCCATATTCTTGAAGGATAAAATAGAAGCATTTAGTAAGTTCAAGGCATTCGGGGCCTTAGCTGAAAATGAGAGTGGTAAGAAGATAAAATGTTTGAGGACTGATCAAGGCAGTGAATTTACTTCTGAGGAATTCACTAGATATTGTGAATAAAATGGTATCAAACAACATCTTTTTGCACTGAGGATACCACAATAGAATGGTATTGCAGAGAGGAACAATCAGTCAATTGTTGAAGCTACTAGGATGATGTTGATACAAGGAGGTGTAGCGAAAACTTTCTAGAGAGAAGCTGTCAGCACAACTGTCTACACTATGAACCAGATTTTGGTAAAAAGAGGTAAGGACAAGACTCCTTATGAATACTGATATGGTAGATCACCTAATGTTAGTTATTTCAAGATATTTGGCAGAAAATATTTTATTAAGAGAGGTAACTATGTTAGCAAGTTTGAGGCTAAAAGTGATGAAGGCATATTTCTTGGTTATTCCACCAAGAGTAAGGCCTACAAATGTTATAGCAACCAGACACAGAGAATTGTTGAGAGTGCTAATGTTCGAGTGGATGAATATCCTGAAGTCTCAGAGGAAACCAGTGTGGACAAAAAGGATGAAGATCCTTGCATTTTGTTTTTGGAACCAGAACCTGTGAAACCTGAAACTAGTAAAGAGAATATTGTTGGACCAGTTCAACCGGAATAGGTAGATTAAGAAGAAGATGATAATAATGAAGAAGAAGAAATTGAAGATTTTAATCATGTTATTCTAAGGTATGTGAGACTCAATCACAATCTTGACCAGATTATTGGAGATAAGGAAGCTGGAGTGTTAACCAGAAGAAGAATCAGAGAAAATTCTTGCATGATCTCCACTATTGAGCCTAGAATTGCTAAGGAAGCATTTGGAGATGATCATTGGGTTAAAGCTATGGAGGAGGAGCTTGAAAAAAATGAGAAGAACAATACATGGACCCTAGTGCCCCAACCAGTAAACAAAAATGTGATAGGTACTAAGTGGGTATTCAGGAACATGTTGAATGAAGATGGTGTTGTAGTTTGTAACAAAGCTAGATTGGTTTGCAAAGGTTATGCACAAGAAGAAGGAGAATATTATGGTGAGAATTTTGCGCCAATGGCTAGACTAGAAGGTGTCAGAAATTTACTTGCATTTGTAGCACATAAGGGATTCAAAGTATATTAGATGGATGTGAAGTCAACATTTTTTAATGGAATACTGGAAGAAGTATACATTGAGCAACTAGATGGTTATGCTCTGACTAATGAGAAAGACATGGTATGTAAGTTGCACAAAGAACTATATGGATTAAAGCAAGCACCGAGAGCATGGTATGAAAGGCTTCATTCACACCTGATGAAGATAGGTTTTCAGAGAGCCAGGGAAGATAGGAATATATCTCTCAAATCTAAAGGAGATAAGATACTAGTTAGTGAACTATTTGTAGATGATATCATATTTGGAGGTAATGATGACATGAGCAATGACTTTGCAAATGAAATAAAAAGTGAGTTTGAAATGTCTCTAGTGGGAGAGATAAAAAATTTCATAGGTTTGCAAATACAGCAAATGAAGAGTGGTATTTTCATCACACGATCTAAGTAGGTGAAAGAGGTATTAAAGACATTTGGTATGAGTGAATGTAAACTAGTTGGGACACCAATGGTTACAGGGTGCAAGTTGTCTAAGGAAGATGAAGCCACATCTATTGATGAAAAGGAGTACAGGTGAATGATTGGAAAATTGCACTATGTTGTTCATAGGAGACCGGATATAGCTCATGCAGTTGGTCTAGTTTCTAGATTTCAGAAGAATCCGAAGGAAACACATTTGATAGCAACCAAGAGGATTTTTAGATATTTGAAAGGTAATGTTGACTATGGATTATGGTATCCATATGAAGAAAACTTTGATTTGAAGGTGTACAGAGATGCAGATTGGGTTGATAATGTTGATGATAGTAAAAACACAACTGGTGGAGCATTCTTTCTTGAAGGAAGAATTGTTTCATGGAGTAGCAAGATGTAGAGTTGTATATCACAGTCTACTGTTGAAGCTGAGTATGTTGCAGCTTATATAAATTGTACCCAGGCTATCTGGATGAGGCACATTTTAGAAGGTTTCAAGATGAAGTTTACAAAACCTATAAAGATCTTATGTGACAATACCAGTGCCATAAATATTTACAAGAACCTTGTTTTGCATGCATGAACCAAGCATATTGAATTGAAGTATCATTTCTTGAGGGAAAAAGTGCAGAGTAAAGATGTGATCTTGGAGCATGTTTCTACCAAGGAGCAGCTTGTAGATATCTTTACTAAACCTCTACTTATGACTACTTTTGAGTATCTTAGAAGTCAGCTAGGGGTTGTACCCCTTCATGATGTGAATTGAGCATGATGTAGAGTACATCAGTCCCAGAGCTACTTGCAGAATTTCATAGTAGGATTGATGTAGAAGTGGAGTTATAACACAGGGGGGGCATCAAGTTGCAGGTTGTTGATGCTGAATAGTGAAATTTGACATTGCATGTTTTACTTTTAATTTGGCATTATTGTTAAAGGGGGAGAAGAACTATGTGATTTTGGGGAGATGAATTGTATGATTGATAGAGGAAAGATGTATAGCCAATGACAAGCTGAAGACAAGGAGAGTACATGGTAAAATGTAAACCAGGATTCCTATTCACAATCACAGCAATCAATGGTATTGATATTTGTATTGCCATCAATGCCAAAGGGGGAGATTATTGGTATTTGCATGAAGATTGCATTAATGATATATTATATTGTCATTGATGTAAATTAACTGGTAATGATATTGATATAATGTTGTTTTGTAATCGATAGGAAGAGCTAGTGAAAGGAATTGTAACTAGTAGGTAAATTTGTGGAGTGAACCGGTATTGCTAAGTATTGGAGAGTTGAACCAGTAAACCTTACCTATTGATTTGATAAACCCTAACTGATTAAGTTTGGTGAATTGGTTTTATTGGTTTATAATCTGATGATGAGCGGTAATGATTATGACACATATGCTTATTGTATGAAGAGAGTTTCAAAGTGTTTTTGGCACGTTGAGGTAATAGTTTTTGTCTAGGGAATGAGAAAGTATATTGCATGTAATGCAAAGCACATGGTGAGTTACGGAGTTCGATGAAGCGGTGATCAAGGAGTGGTCAAGGCTTTCTTGAAAGATGTGTAGAGATTGTTATGTAATCCAATGGTCATACTTGAACCGACTTGTTTGTAATCTCTATGAGAGAATTAGGTATTTGTTGTGTTACTGACCTAATTGGTTTGTTTATAAGGTTGATGAGTTGTTTAGTTTTAGAGTTGGCAAAGTTTCATTTGAGTGTGTGGTTACCGAACCGGATGATGTATTTGTAGTTTGATTAAAGGCATATAGGAGCACGAAAAGGATTTGAACAAGCAAGTGTAGTGCTATTCAAATAGATCAGCAAACTCTTATTGTTTTCTAATAATTACAACAGTAAAATCCCCTAACCGGGTAAACTCTAAAAAGCTTGGTGTTACTCAAATCCTCTAACCAGGTGGTCCATTAGCTTGGATTTCAAATCCTCTACCGAGGTTACTCCTCACGGGGTATTGCTTCTAACAAGGCATTATAGTCAATCCCTTAGCCGGTTGGTCCCTAACAGGATTTGTTCTTAACAAGACTTTTTGTAAAGCTTTAACAAGCTTGGCTCCTAATAGGGCGAACTTCAGAAGAGTTCAGATAGTTATCTTGTGAGTCTCATCTCACCGTGGTTTTTCCCATTTGGGTTTCAACGTCAAAAATATTATGTCAAGTGGTGAATGTTTTTGTGGTTATGTTTATTATGGTTGATTTTCTTAACTACTTAGTCCTTTTATAAGTCATGATAACCGACAACAATATGAAATGAAGTTTTACTTATGTCAGTAAAAGTATTTGGTTGTTTATGAGTTTCAGGTTGTTTATGAGTTTCAAGTTTTTTACTGTTAATCTATTGTAACAAACAACCAGTGTAATCTTAACAGTGATATTGCATTGATAGTTCTAATTTTACTTTAAGAAGTTGATTTTGAGATTGGTGAAGTTAATATCAGTTTTTGTATCTATTGATTCACCCCCCCCTCTCAGTAGTTGACCAGATCCTTGTTCTTTCATCATACCATCAAGTTAATAAGAAACTGACAATAACAGATACTGCACCAAGTGGTGAAGCCACCAGTGCAAAAGAGGATGTTATTAAAGATGTTAAACCATCAAAGAAAAAGGGAGAGGAATCCAACAGTGAATTAGTAGCCACCACATCTTTGTTGTTATTTGACACCTCCCGGGTAGAGAAGAAGAGCATAACTAAGATGATTTCTACTGAGCTCATGATGATAATTGCTCAAAAGTTAATGAAGGAAGGATCAATGGACAAGGGAATAATTGATCAGTCAATTCCATTTTTTCTCAAACTTGCCCCAGAGTGCTAGTTTGATAAAGGAGCAAGCCCATCGGCAATCTCAAAATAAGTACTGAGCACATCTCTAAGGATTTTTAATCATTGTAGCAAATATCTAACCGGCAGGCATTCGATAGATTCACTCAAGCTAAGAAAGGCACTTTTGATCAATTGATTGAATCAGAAAAGAAAGAGATTATTGATAAACTGAAATTAATTGATAATTCTTTAAGGAAATGTACAAATATATATAGAGTATGTTGTAACACCGGATTACTAACTGCAGATATAGATAAAGGCATTAGAGATTCTCAAGATAAAATTACAGGTATAGTGAATTCTTTTGATGGTTCCAATTCTTTGACTACATCTATTGATGGGCAAATTTTGTTGTTAGAAGTTCAAATTTCAGCTCTTGAAAGGGATAGAGACAAAATGATTAGGAGAGCTAAAGGGTATAGAGAATTGGTGAGTTCCTAGTTGGACTCCTTGAGTGTACATAAAAAGGAATGCATAGTTATGATTGGAAAGCCCACACCAGCAAAGCTTAAGAAGAAAGAGTCACATGCTCATATGCTTAATGGACTTGTATCAGTATCTAGCAAATTCAAATTTGTCTGGGACACTTATCTAGATCTTTTGGAGAAACCCTATCTGAAAATTTTCAAGTATATTAAGCTCCAATAAGGTGTTTTGGGACACATTCTTTGTACAAAATTTCATTCTTTATCCCGGTTTTTGGTGCTTTTTGGCATTGATGTCAAAGGGGGAGGAGTATAGGTGAAAAATAAATACTTGACATCAAGAGATATGGAGTATTTGTACATATCATGATCATAGATGACATATTTAGCTCAAGGGGAGCAGTCTCGGGGTGAATCTGACATCTGGAAACCATTATCATTTTTCACATGAGTTTTGCCATCAATGCCAAAGGGGGAGATTGTTGGAAATTGACACTCATTTGATTGGTTTCATATGTTGTCATTGATGGCAACATGTTTTGGTTTCATTCTTTGGTTTGGTACTTCATCGACACACTTCACCAGCATCGACAAGAATCTTCACCTGTAGGAAGGATTCTATGGGTACTGGCATTGAAAGCTGACATGATTTGTAGATCAGGAAAGGATAGTAACCGACAAAAGGGTATCGATATAGGAGGTTGACATCATTGGGAGATCTGGAAATCAGAAATTCACTTTGTTATTTATGTATATATGTAATGAGCCAACATATATAATTATTTTGTATTATCTATGCAAGCCGACATGAGTCATGAAGGACTATAAGGGTATATAGGTCAGTTATTAGATCATTTTGATAGAGGATGTTGTATGATTATATCAGCAATGTGAAGATCATGTACATCAGGTCATTCATGTAAGAGATCAATATTTAATAATGATATGTAGATGATTTTGAATGCGCTCACGAAGCAAAGGTTATTCCGATAAGGGTTTAGGGTTTCAAAATCGAAACAGTCAGAGCTTGAACCGAAACTCGATCAGGCATAGCAGATGCATTAAATGAGTTTAGTTTTATGTTTCATTATTCAAAGTGACTGTAATCAGTGAGACTTCTTTGCATTGAGCAGTGTGCTCTAGGCGGTAAGCCTTCCTGCATGTGCAGGTCACCATATTATGTAATATCTATTCATATGGCCAGTGGATTGATATTGTGGATCACAAATCCCACCGTGGTTTTTCCTCTTTGAGGTTTTCCACATATAAACTCTTTGTGTTATGGTATTCATTTTTGTGATTGGTTCATTAATTGCTTTGCTTCTTTCAATTATATATGTATCAGTTTACTGGTTGGTGAATGTATGTTATAATAAGGTTAAAACTATATATTCTGGCACAACACTGATTCACTCCCCCCTCTCAGTTTTCTTGGATTCCAACACTATGATCTGTAAAACAGGAAACATATGGTCTGAAAATATATCAAAACACAAGTGATAGTAGTCACATGTTTGATAACAACAAGGAGCCTATGAACACATAAAGGATATATCAGAGCATCAAAGTAGTTTTAATGTATGGAACATGGTCATCGCCTAAACTACCTAAAGTACCCTGATCATGGCCACCAACTCGACGAGGATGCAATATTTCTTGTAAAATAAACACGTGCATATTTTAGTTCATGACATAAAAGAGTATAAAATATAAACCATTTTTGAACTTATGTTATAAATAAAGATTTCATTACTACTTACTTCCAAGTTTTGTGCTCTCTGCATAAATTGTTGCACCCTCTCTTTTATTGCATCAATTTGAGGGACTCGGTATGCCAAAGTGAGAATTTTTCTATTAATTTTTTTTGGGATCTTTCTCATCATTTCGATAGGGTTTGTGGACTATGCGATGTAATCGTTGCATAATTGTGAGTGCAGCTCTGTATAGATGACATCAAGTAATGTAGGTGCCTTTCCCCGAACATCTGTCTATGACAAGAATATTAGTAACATTATCAAAATTAATTTGAAACCCTAAGGAGAATAACATAATAATATTACATTTTTGCTTCTATCTAATTTGTACAATTACAATGAGGTTTACCTGCTGGGTAGTAGGGATGGGAGCTACATCCCTATCTGTGCTATGTGTCGGATGAATGTCGCCCTGTGACAAAGATTAAATATAAAAAAAACATTAGTGAAATGAAACCAATAGACTTAGCAAAAAAATTTAATAATAAAATCCAGTAATAACACCTAATACCCCTAGCATGTCTGTCATCACCAAACTTTTGTATTTAACATGGCAAAAGGTTGAAGCTACAAAAGTTTTCCTTTTACTCAATACAAAACCTCACATACTATAACCACAATGTCCTAAAATCATCCCTAATAGACCTAAGAAAGATTAGAAAAATAACCCACATAAAGCAGCATTTTATATCGGGATAGCTAACCCGATCTGATAAGTCAATGTTGAACATAGTTATCGACATAGCTATACCAAGCACAAACATTGATATGTATATCAGAATAATTACTAAGGGCGGAATAGCAATATTTCACAATATCGATAGAGTAAGGTTATCCTGATACACATCTAGGGATCACTTATAAAAATGCAAGGCCCATCAAAATAACATGTAAGATTGGGGTAGGAGCAGAAGTTTATCCAGACAGTGTAAACTATCCCGATGGTAGAAAATTTTGAAGCTCATCGAAATAACTTATTAGGTCGGAGTAACCTATCAAGCACATCCCGACTAGTGAAACTATTCCAATAGTTAGGGAATAAAGTAATATCGAGAAAACTATTCCGATAAAGGAGTTTGCAAACTAAAAACATAAACATTTAAGAAGCTTAGTTGGATTAGTTACTTCGATAACATACCATGAATTGGGATACATGTGTCAAGATGACTTATGACAAATTCAAGGATAAAGCCTCTATCGGTATAGCTTATGAAGACGTGAGAACACCTTTTTGCTTCACTGATAATGAAAATAATGTCAATGAACATAATCTAGGAGATGTTCAGGATAGCTTGCAAAGTCAGAATAACACATTAGCAATGTCCTGATAGATGAAGTTATCCCGATCAATAGAGTGATGTCGGGAGAACTATCCCAATTTAGCAAGAGATCAACGATAGGGAGAAATAAATAAGACCCTTATCGGAATGACTTATAAAGTCAGGAAATAAATCTTTGGATATGCCGATACTAAAAGTAATACCGATGGGCATCGTCTGAGACATTATCAGCATTGTTGGTTAACAAATTTGTCATTTGTCAGGATCTCAATTCTTCACTTAACCTTTGTTACCCTTAAAAGACAAATTTGCAACCACACAGTTGGATAAATGAAAAACAATTTGTTCTCCTCTGAATTAAGGTACAACTCCCTTCAAACATCTTCAATGAATTAATTTAATCTATGAGTTAATGTACACTTTTAACCTGAAAGCATTAAGGGCATTCATCTCCATACATCAACATGTTATGAAGATGCAAAATACTCAAGTATCAATTTAAGAAAGTAGCTCACTGAAAATCTTAACTGATCCAACTCAATGCACAGAAAAGAAAGAAGAATTTTTAACCCCTAACTTTGTAACTATTTTCAATATGAGGAATGAGATCAATTTGAACAAAGAATTCATTCACACATAAATAAATTCCTCAGATTCTAACTCACATATTCAAATTGTCAAAATTGATTTCATATATTCCATTCACATGTGAATATCTTTCCTCATATCTTAAAAAATAGATAAAGTATCAAGAGTTTATTTCCACACACTAACAAAAATTATTGAACCTTTTTAGAGTATCATAAAATACTTTTTATAGCCACAACTTGGCTAACGGTTTAAAGAGGGAAACAAGGAAACTCAAGATTTCCGCCCCTGAAGTTTTTGAGAAGTTTACTTAAAATTAAAAAATGAATCTATCAAAACTAATGATAAGAAAAAAAGTTATGAATCATTCTAATTGGTCTCAGCAGTTGTGACAGTTGCTGCATTCTTTCATCCAGCGTAAGCAACAGAGAAATCCCAAATTGAGGCACCATGAGGGAGTCTCACATGTATCATCCTCTACTTCCAGATCTATTTTTCCCTATGAACCTGTACAACTTTGTCAGAATGACTATCCAAGTGTCTGATGCATAAAAATTGAAGAGATTCAATCTTTGCAATGGTGGACAAATCATCTAGAACTAATTCCCTTGCCTCTTTGATATAAGTAATTTTTCTTTCAAATGATTATGTTATAACCTCTGAAGCTTCGAGGATATGATTAATTTTTCTTTCAAGTTCATTTCGCATTGATGCAACTAATTATGTGATGTGATCCACTTCTTTTGTTGATTCCTCATAAGATTGCTTTATTGGGGAATTTCTCCATGTTAGACACCACGCACCACTGAGAGGGGGGGGGATTGAATCAGTGGTTTTGAAACTTTTCCCTTTAACTATCCTACAAGAGTATACCAGTTAACAAATCTAACTGAATGCAGACTTACCAGTTCAATGTGAGACTAATACAAATGCACTCACACATAAAAGGGGACATCTCATAACACCAACATATACGAGGAAAACTCAAGATGGGAAAAACCTCGGTGAGAAATGTTGCTGGACTCTACTACTCCAATCTAGCCTCACAATGAATCTCTCATTACAATATTTAGGGTACCAACACAAGGAGCACCAAACCCTAATTTAGGGCACCAACCCAAGGAACTACAACCCCTACACCAAGCTCTAACTCAGTGATTACAAAACATAATCATTTACAAGTTAATAGCCTTGTTACAAATGGATTTTGTTACTCTTCTATAGATCTCTACTGGATCCTTTATATAGTTCACTGTCGGTTCTATGCTAATCCTCACACTGCTCCAACCTTACTCTCTACTACACTCTTGGCAGTTCAGCCTCTTCTCCTTCTCTATCAATTCTTCTCTCTTCCGGTTTTGCACTTTACCAGTTCTCTTCTTTCTCTGCTACACCACTACTCTCCACTAGTACCACACTCTGTCGGTTCTATGTTTGCCTTCTCTGCAGTCTTCTGCACTTCTTCGTTATTGGTCTGAACTCTGTCAGTTCACTCCTTTGTCAGATTTAGTGGTTGATTGTCGGTTGCTTCATTGATGTCAATTGAACACTTCAACTTCTGTTCTTCCTCACACTTAGTCTCTTCTTCCTCTTCTTGGTGAGAACTTGGCTGATTTATTCTTACATGCAGCAACACTCTTTCATTTAGCGACACTCTTCAACGATTTTGGCTTGCATATTTATAACTTGATTTTCCCGCCAAAAGACAATTTAAATTTCAGGTGGTTAGGGTTTCTTCATTGACCTCGAGGCAAACCAAATCCAATCAGATCTCCTTCCAGAGATCAACCTCCTATAATGGATCAGTCAGCTCCACCAATCATGTGGCTTCCAATACACGTTTGCTAAGTTTAGCAAACATGACTCCTTCAATCTGCACTTGTTAGACACCTATGAAGTGATGAAGCATATAGCTTCACCTCCCTTGATCGGCACCTGGACACTCAGCCTCGATCATGAAGTCATCTAATCAGACCTCTGTCATCTAATCAATCTTGATCTGCACTCTTCTGCACATCAACCCATGAAACATGATATCGATATAAATGTTGACCTATCACCATCTACCTCGTCATCAACACTTTCACTGACCTATGCATGTGTGCCAAATCACCTCCACTTGGCAACTGTATCGGTATCTACCTTTGCTTGAATATTTGTGTCGGTATGGATGGGATCATCAACCAACTCTATTATTGGGTTACTATCCCTATCGGTTAAACCCTTAACTGGTCTACTTTCAATCTTGTACTCTGCTTCTCTTCTAGTGGAACACTCAACCAGTCAGCACTCTTGCTAACCTACCTTATGTACATCTTCATCAGATGGGAATCTTATGCATCTGCAGCTTGTCCATATTACTGGTGAACATACATACCAGTAAACACCTTTATGACACCATGTCATCAACCTTCAACTGAATCCATCTTCAATCCGACCATTGTCCTTTGTCTGCAGCTGCTCTGCCTCGTCTTCTTCCTCATCAACCCAGACCATATCTCAACCAGTTTTTCAAAGTGACAAACCCATCACACTTAATTTATCCTGGTAACTCAACATGCCTTCTCTGTCAGTCCAGTGCATACCCTAATTTCATGCACTTGAGGCATCCTTTTGTTAAACTGGTAGATCTGGTGTGAGCCTTCAAACACCTTATTTTACCTCTTCTTCCTTATCTCACAAAAATATGATGCACACTATTCATAATAAGAGATAAGATCCACATAACAGAGGTAGTGGGTCCTTGTCATATGTATCCTGCAATGCACTCACGTAGCTCCCTTGTTTGTGTAGCATATCTTCAAATAGGCACATGTGATCTGGTGTGGGCACATTCACTATCACTCATCTCTCCAAATGGTTACTAAATCTTTATCCACTGGGAGTCTTGTTGTTCTGCATCCACACAGTATACCAGTGACCTATACATCCTTCTCCTCCAGTATTGATGTGATTTAGATAACATTTCGCCTCTTCATCAAAAACAACCACCAACATTTTTCTCATCTTGCTTGTACATTGGTCATATGCTTTCCGGTTGGCAAATACTCACTGTCAACACAAATCTTACTAGTTGACACCCTTTTATTACTAGTGATAGACTATACTGGTAACCTATCCATTTCATCCACACAAGTCAAACGCTAACTTGTGTACAGATGACTCCTGTGGTCTCTCCCTTATCGATGACTTGCAACACTAGTTGACATCAATGACTTCACATCAATTATACTCCCATATCAGTTGTCCTTCTATACCAATTGACATCAATGACAACACAATGCCAACAATCTCCCCCTTTGGCATTGATGTCAACATATGCAGTATCCGAAATACTACAGAATCTTTCTCCCCCTTTGTGTGATCCAATTCTCACACATGTAGTATGTGGTATACTACATCCCCTTTGACAACAATGGAAAAGGGCACTGTCAAGGTTTCACTCCTCCTTGTATCTACCGACAAAATTCTTTCTCCTTGGTCTTTACTGGAGGCATCTCCTCCTTTAACCTTCATACTTTGGTACATCTTCTCAAGTCACAACTCTTGAGATGGAGGACTCTAACCATCAACTAACACCAATTGAGCATGCAAATTTGATACTAATTGTTTAAAGCACTCAATTGTAGAAGGGTGTGTCAATAAATACTACTTACTTGCCAGTTAGACTACATCACCTCCTGTTTGATCCCAAATTCCTTTTAGAATCAAGTGTGATTGTACTATGAATACAACCAACCAAATAAAATGTAGATACCTTTAACCATGAAATTCTCCTAGGTATTCCTACAACCATTTCTATTATCAGTAGTTTAGGTAGTCAGTACACTCACAAGTTCAAGCATGTCAGCTCTTCTTCATAAGCACTTGAACTCCCCCTGAGTCATACATCTTAGGTCCTCATTGCCTATTAGGTCCAATGTTGAGGTTCCAAACAACTCCATATATTAGTTGAGATGTGCATATGTGATCATCTGATGATCTTTCAGCTCTATTATATCCACCACAACCTATGACATGATCCTAGATGTACACAATGCCATGTGATGTCATCATCATGCCAAGAGTCAAACCAACTAGCCCAAAAACATGCATTCCTACATGATCAACAACCAGGCCAACATATGTCTTTCAGGTATTTTCCAATACCACCTGAGACATAAACTCCACACTTCATGCTACTGAGGCTAATGCAATGATCTCCAACCTCATTGTCTTACATAACTTGCAAGTACCTATTAGCATTCGTGCAGGTAACATCCTGCACATACCAATTTCTTGTACCAGTCCATCATCACTACCCAAGAACCTTCTTGTAACTCCCCACATTTTGTGTCACTTTGCATCTAATTCCAATTATTAATCTCCATCTATTGACACATGCAGTATTGATCCAACTCTCATCTATAGGTGTGTAGCCAAGGCCGCCACTGCACACACATATCATCTCATTTTCTTCCTTCATACCGGTAGTAGCTTGTTTCTCCATGTGTCCTCTTCCACTAAGGGGGTAAATGATAAGGTCATTGTACTACTCCCCCTAAGGTCTTGCATCTCCTTTAATTCTTAGGAGATATCACTTGTGCATTGAATGCACATTGTCGGTCCATGATTGCATCATCTTGCTTCTTCCTCCATACCTTCTTGGCTTTGCTCTTCTCCCTATTTTCAATCTTGGGAGTAGGTCTCACCTTCTTTGGCTGATGGGTCCTTACATTTCTAGATTCTGTATCACAATTGGAAGTAGTGCTATAGTAGCACACAACATCCACCCCAACTCCATGATTGGGTAATCTCTTAACATACCTGTTTGACCATCTTTTAATGGTCATGTTATTGTGACTGGCAACCAAAACCGGTGGACCTCTTCATCCTGCAGGGACATTTCTCCTTTGGTTCCATGCAGGTTTATAACTTCCATATGCTCTATAACCATTTCTATGATGAGCATGGCTGCTATATTGGCTTCCATATGGCCAGATCTATTACAGTTATAATAGACGCTCTTTGCATAACTGGGAGAGCGAATATGCATGTATCTACTCCTAGATATGACTTAAAAAATTATTCTGCTGTGCATGTAGAGATCTTACTAGTTTAGCATCTCCATTTTTGCTTCTCCAGGGATGGATCCTAGGTTGTCCATTCTCAAAAACTCTTCCATCTAATCTCTTCTTCTCCCACACTTGCTTTGTCCTATGAGCGGTAGCATTTCCTTGTCCTCTACTGGTAGGAGGTCTTCTTTGTTGTCTACTCATGTTTCTTCTTTTGATGAATCTATCTTCTCCTATCTTTCCTTTTCCTATAGGATTTGTAGTGTACCTTCTTCTTGTAGCACCGGTCCTCATCCTTGTCTGCATGTCTTCACTAGTTGTGGTTAGATCAACTTTCTTCTAGGGAGCATTTCTAACTGTGAAGGTATGTCCCTTGTTCTCTCCATTTGAGAAGACAAACAAAATGTCATTATGGGTGACACTCTTGTTGGTGGAGCATTCACCGGCCCCACTTCCCAATCCTTCAGTGTCATTGGCATACTTTTGCTTTTTCAACATTTTGTCCAAGGCATCACTATTGCCATCAAACTGGATTCTTACCTTGAGCTCATCCTGACATTTTTCAAGGTCATTTCGGAGAATCTCCATTTCTCCAAGCAGCTGCTGATATTATTTATCTTTTACTTATAGCTCAGATGTTAGACCTTTACACCGACACTCCTTGGTGTCTTCTTCTTGAGTCTTCAACTCTGAGATACACTTCTCTGATTCTTCAAGGCATCTAATCAACCGGTCTTGCTCCACAATAGTAGCATTCTTGAATAACTTGTATTCATTTCTCACTCTACTAAGTTCTTGAAGTGCATTTACAAGTTCTCCTTCAAGATCAACTACTGCTTCATCTTCTTCTTCTCCTTCACTATCACTGCCAAACACATCTTGCTAGTAGGAGTGATCTACATGATCATTCTCAGATGTGTGCCTCTCATCTTCTGATTCTTGAGCCATGAAGAGGTGGGTTCCTTCTTCATCATTGTTGTGGCTGCTAGCAGATATGCCTTCATCGTCTACATATACATGAGATGCATTTCTCATCCTATCTTCACAAGCCGGTTCTGTAGTGGTAGGCTCATTTCCATAGAGCTTCTTCAATTTGTACCATAAGCTTTTCATTGATCTGCATATGTCCACCTGTGAGGAGATATCATCTGATAACCCACAAAGTATAGCCTTCATGGTTGTTTCATTGCACTGGTTTCTTCTTTCTGCATCTAAGTCAGTGGGAGGACTGACTTTACTAGAGCATCCATTTACAATAGACATCCACACATCAAGCCCTAGGGAAGACAAGTAGACTTCCATTTTGCAACTCCAAATGGAATAGTTTGAACCATCAAATATCAGAGCAGGGATTAACACTAAAAAGACCATTGTGTCCTTAAGCCAGAATCTACCCAAGCTAGAGAAAGCTTATCAACTGGGAACTTGGAGATCTGATACCAATTATTAGACATAATGCACCACTGAAAGGGGGGGTGAGTTAGTGGTTCTCAAACTTTTCCCTTTAACTATCCTATGAGAGTATATCGATTAACAGATCTAGCTGAATGCAGACTTAACAGTTAGATGGAAGACTAATACAAATGCACTCACACATAAAAGGGGACATCTCATAACACCAGCATATACGAGGAAAATCCAAGATGGAAAAAACCTCAGTGAGAAATGTTGCTGAAGTCTACTGCTCCAATCCAGCCTCAGAATGAATCTCTAATTACAATGTTTAGGGAACCCACCCAAGGAACACCAACCCCTAATTTAGGGCACCAACCCAAGGAGCACCAACCCCTGATTTAGGGCACCAACCCAAGGAGCTACAACCCCTACACTGAGCTCCAACTCAATGATTACAAAACATAATCATTTAAAAGAATAGCCTTGTTACAAATGGATTTTGTAACTCTTCTGCAAATCTCTCTATTGGATCTTCTATACAGTTCACTATCAGTTCTTTGCTAATCCTCACACTGTTGCAACCTTACTCTCTACTGCACTCTTGCCGATTCAACCTCTTCTCCTTCTCTATCATTTCTTCTCTTTGTCGGTTTTGCACTTTATGGGTTCTCTTCTTTCTCTACTACACCACTGCTCTCCATCGGTCCTACACTCTTCCGGTTATGTTTTTGCCTTCTATGTAGTCTTCTGCACTTCTTCTCTGCCTATCTGAACTCTGTTGGTTCACTCCTCTATCAAACTTAGTGGCTGACTACAGATTGCTTCACTGATGCTAGTTGAACACTTCAACTTTGTTCTTCCTCACACTCAGTCTCTTCTTCTTCTTCTTGGTGAGCACTTGACTGATTTCTTCTTACATGTAGCAACACTCTTTCATTCAACAATACTCTTCAATGATTTTGTCTTGGATATTTATAACCTAGTTTTCCTACCAAAATCCAATTCAAATTTTAGGCAGTTAAGGTTTCTTCATTGACCTCGAGGCAAACCAAATCCAATTAGATCTCCTTCCAAAGATTGACCTCCTGCAATGGATCAATCAGCTCCACCAATCATGCGGCTTCCAATATAAGTTTTCTAAGTTTAGAAAACACGGCTCCTTCTTCGGTCTGCACTAGTAAGATGTTTATGAAGCGATGAAGAATATAGCTTCACCTCCCCTGACCAGCACCTAGACACTCAGCCTTGATCATGAAGTCATCCAATTAGACCTTTGTCATCTGATCAGTCTCAAGCTGCACTCTTCTGCACCTCGACCCATGAAACATGCTATCAACATAAATGTTGACTTGTCACAATCTACCTCACCATCAACACATTCACTGACCTGTGCATGCATGCCACATCACCTCCATTTGGTCACTGTATCGGCATCCACCTTTTCTTGAACATCTATGTCGGTATGGATGGGATCACCGACCAACTCCATTACAGGGTTACTATCCCTATCAGTTAAACCCTTAACTAGTCTTCTTTCAACCTTGCACTTTGCTTCTCTTTTGGTGGAACACTCAATCAATCAGCACTCTTGCTAACCTACCTTATGCACATCTTCATCAGATGGGAGTCTTTTGCATCTACACCTTGTCCATATTACTGGTGGACATACATATCGGTAAACACCTTTATGACACTATGTCATCAACCTTCAATTGACTTCATCTTCAATCACACCATTGTCCTTTGTCTACAACTGCTCTGCCTTGTCTTCTTCTTCATCAGCCTGAACCATATCTCAATCAGTTTGTCAAAGTGACAAACCCATCAAACTTCATCTGTCTCAGAAACTCAACATGCCTTCTCTTTCAATGCAGTTCATACCCTAATTTAATGCACTTGAGGCATCCTTTTGTTACATTGGTGGATCTAGTGTGAGCCTTTAAAAACCCACTTTTACCTCTTCTAACTTATCTCACAGAATTATGCTGCACACTATGCATAATAGGAGATAAGCTCCACATACCGGAGGTAGTGGGTCCTTGTCATCTGCATCCTGCAATGCACTTATGTGGCTCCCCTATTTGTGTAGAATATTGGTGCAGGAGCACCCTTCAAAGGGATCCCACGATTTGTTTTTTATTGTGTTTTTGCTTCTTTATGGAGCCATTGTATATAAAATAAAGAGCCATGTGCTCATGGGTCCTAGTTAGGGTCCTAGTTGAGGTCTTAGGGTCATAAGTCAAGATTGAGATTTACTTGAAATTTGGGGGTATGTGTGCCTTTGAGGTGTTTAGGGTTCCTTCCTAGCATGGTGGTGTCCTTAGGTTAGCCCAATATGGGTCTAGGAGTCAAGAAAAGCAACATTGAGAAAGTTGCTCAAAAGTTGCAAAAGTTGCATGACAACTTTTAAAAGTTGTCAAGCAACTTTTCCACCATGAGGTCAAAATATTTAATGTAGTGTGGAAAACCCTAATATGGGCACATATACTGAGGCAAAGGTGCTATAAGTAATTTCAAACCCTAATTTAAGGGGTTGGATGTCAGATATCGTACGACCCAAGCAAGGTGACTTGATTGTGACTGCAATTTTGTTGTCAGTCGGCACAGTGGAGTAAAGAAAGACCATTAATGGATTGATTTACAAACAAAACTATGTGGAGTGTCTTCTAAGGTGTAAATAATTTCATTTTGAGAAAATAGATTAGGTTTTTTTTTGGCAACTGTGGTGTGTTTGTAAATCTTTTGTAAATTGCTTCTCATTGTCTAGTTTTGGACTGGTTTGAATAAATGGGTTCATAACTCCATTCCCCATTGTGAAATCACCATGAAACCATGGGGAATGAGAGTAAAAACCCTGTACTATACTTCACAACAAGAAGGGCCCTTGAAAATGCAAGGAGGCCATTTGAAGACCCACTCCTAGGCGAGACTGGACAATGCCCGACTAGGAAGGGTTAAGTTGCAGAGGTCTTGGAGAGCAAGGAAGGTCAGAGGAGGAGGCACCCTTTGGAGGAGTTATAGAGGGGTGAGTGGAGTACCATTGGTGTGAAGCAGGATCTTCCACCAATCTAGACAAGGTGGCAAGAACACCAAACCTACACTGTGACCCTAGTAGGCCTAAAAACCCTTAAAAACCTTAAAATCCACCTAGGGCAGTGTACGGACACTTGGAGGCCTAAAACCTAAAAAATCCTTGAGTCCTTGCCAAATTAATAGCAAGTCTTTTTGGAAGTTTCACAAGAAAGTGCATCATTTGTGAGAGGGAGCCCTAAAGGACCGGGTAGGAGGCCTAATTGGTCATAATCCTTGTAGCCCTATTTTGTAGGCAAAACACAAAATTGTGAAATCGGTAAGGGGTTGGGAGCTAGAAACCTCTTGGGGGCACATGAATGGGTGGAAAAACCATGAATTGGACCTGACCTAACCTTTCTAAGACCTGGGAAGGTGTGGAACAAGCCCAACCCTTATTGGCCTAAGTCAGGGTTTCTTGAATCTCATGAGTAGGTGAGACCTTAGGAGTAGTTTTTCAACTTGTTGGTGGGTGGATTGGGCAAGGTCAGGGGATTCCACAAGCAGGGGGAGTCCTAGAGACCCTAGGGTGTGGTTGGAACACCTAGTGAACCAAGGAAAGGATCCAAGAGCATAGACTAGGCTAGTCTATCCCAAACCCTATCCCATCAAATATCTTCAAACATGCACATGTGATCTAGTGTGGGCACATTCACTGTCAGTCACCTCTTCACATGGTGACTACATCTTTATATGGTGGGAGTCATGTTGTTCTACATCCACACAGTATACCGGTGACCTGTACATCCTTCTCCTCCAATATTGATGTGATTTAGATAACATTCCACCTCTTCATAACAAACAACCGCCAACATCTTTCTCATCTTGCTTATACATTGGTCATATGCTTGTCGGTTGGCAACTACTCACTGTCAACACAACTCTGACCAGCACCCTTTCCTTACCATTGATAGACTGTACTGGTAACCTGTCCATTTCATCCACACAAGTCAAACACTAACTTGTGTATCGGTAACTCTAGTGGTCTCTCCCTTATCAATGACCTGCAACACTAGTTGACATCAATGACTATACATCAGCTATACTCCCATACCAATTGTCCTTCTATACTGGTTGACATCAATGCCAACACTCCATTCAATGTTCCTCTGGAAAACATACAAAATACTCTCATCTAAGCCAGCTATAGGTTTTTCAGCGAGAAACTTCATTACTCCATAAATTTTCACTTCTCACATACGTGTTGCTTTTGTTGCCCATTTAGCTTCTTCTTTTTTCCAATTTGTGATTTCAACTTCCAATTCCTTCATTACCATTAACGTCCCATCATAAACTCTTCTCAAGTTGATAAAATATTTTGCACCCGATTTCTGAATTCCTTCTAATCACTCCATCGTAGTTTCTGTAACGAGCCTGCATTTTTGTATTTGTTCCAGAGTCTTTTGATTAGTAGGTGATTTAGGGTCAAAGGACATTGGAAGCTAAGACAAAGGTTGAGTATTTGGATTATTAATGGCTTCAATATACTCTGCCATTCTCCTTAGAATTTACTTCATCTCATGCTTATCCCTTTCATCCTTCCATGTTCTATTGAGTATTTTCTTGATCGATGTTTTAAGATGATATGCATCGACTGCTCGAGTTCTGGCACCAAGATTTAGTTTTTAAACTATGAAATCCTTTGCAGTAGGGCTAGTACCAAAAACACGCAACACCTCCAATAATTACACCTCGATCATCTGCAACACACTACAACCACCAAGAATGTCACATAACATGAAGAACATCATCAAACGAAGAAAATATTCAATAACACGCACAATAATCAATGTGGATCACCATTATGCATAGAACATGATCTAGAAACATTCGCAAGCAACGCAAATTATACCACGATCACCGCAACAACTCGGATCTCAAGAATCATCATCATCTCTCTATTGGAGCTCAATAACATCAACATAACTAACTATCAACCTGAAATATTCGCTTGTGGATTTTCAAATCCCGAACCACTCAAACTAAGGACACACACCAACATCCAAAATACATCCCATCCATTCACAACTAAAGATATAGCAATTTCAGAGAAATATGGAGCATCAACCAAAATACTGAATAACATGAAGAACTGAATAACATACTTAATACTAGATCTCATAACTTGATCAAAACATCATGTGGACATTTGTAAATGGAAATGAACCATCTATGGACAACATACCAGAAACCCTTTAATCTACATCAGCTAATCTACAAAACAAACTCATCCAACCAAGCTGCAACACTGGAATATAGAAGAATATGTTGACATCAATGACAACACATCATTCCAACAAACTTCTTTGCAACATCCAACAATATTTACATTTTTGTACACAAACCCTTGTTTGCTAGGGTTTTTTAAGCGATCTTCAAGAAAAAAATAATTTATTGCTTCTCCCTTGATGAAATCAAACCAAATTATTGGAAAATCAAATTAGACCCAAAGTATTTAGCTTATAATGCTTGTACGGACCTGTACAACATTAGAAAGTACAACAAAATAGTGAAAATTGTATAAAAAAGAAGAGTATTTTATTGTTTTGTCCTTCAAAATATCTCAAACCACCATCAACCACCATGCCTTGACCCATTTGAGGCTATTTAAACATGTTTGGCCTAAATTCCAATGGCCATAACTGATTTACAAACAAAGTGACCGTTCAACTCCCAAAATTGAAAAGTTGCTAAGCAACTTTTTCAACTTTTAAACATTTTTTGTAGATTTCCACTAAATGATCCTATAAGAATTAATACATGCAAAAATGGTCTCAACATGACCTTATTGCATCAAATTAATAGAAAACATGACCCTAGACTCCTATATACAAACGTTGACCAATTTTGACCTTGGTGCTCCTACACCACTCACCCGGAGAGGAAAAGATGTCATGCCCCTACTGAGATGAACTCTTTAACTGAGGCTCCATGCTTCTTTATGTCATCCTCTAACATCCATGTAGCATCTTCATTTGGTAATCCATTCTATTTTACCAAGTACTCATTGTAGAATTTGTGTGTTGTCCTCTTGATTTCCCTTGAATCCAATATGCCTTCAAGTTTTATGGGCTGACTTGGGGGTAGGTCTTTGATGCATTCTTCACTTTAATCCCTTATGTACCTACTTCTTCTCCTGCATCTACATATCCTTCAAAAAAAAAGAGGGGCCAACTACATTTAATATAGGTGAGATGGCTACCCTGGGAGGTAACACTATCTTATAAGCATTTTGTCAAAACTTATGGACCACTTTGCAAGGTCCAATCTTCTTCATCATCAATTTGGTGTATTTACCTTTAGGAAACCTCTATTTTCTTAGGTACGTAGATACCAAGTCTCCAACCTTGAACTGAACATCCCTCTTTCTCAAATTTGCCCTCTCCTTGTACCTTTCCAGACTCTTTTGAAGACTTTCCTTCACTTGCTGATGTATGTCATGCATTGCTATGGAAAAGTTCTCTCCTTGAGCACTCCTCCTTTCAATTCCTTTAAGATATCTTAACTCACATACACCCCTTGGGTTCATGTTGTACACAACCTTAAAATGACTTCTTCCTATGATTTGGTTGATAGAATCATCATATGCATATTCTTCTTGAGGAAGTATGAGATCCCATGATTGACCATGCTCCTTTGTAAGATACCTCAACAAATTTCCCAATGACCTATTGACAACCTTAGTTTGCCCATCTTTTTTTGGATGATAGGCATAACTAAATGTCAAATTAGTTCCCAAATTTTTCCATAAGGTCCTCCAAAAGTAACCTATAAAATTGGAATCTCTATCAAACACAATAGACAAAGAAAGTCCACAAATCCTTACAATCTCTTTGAAAAACAAACCAGCTATGTGAGATGAATCATTTATAGTTCTATAAGGAATGAAATGTGCCATCTTACTAAACCTATCAACAGCAACATATACACTATCATACCCTCTCCGTGTCTTGGGAAGCCCCAAAACAAAATCCATGTTGATTGATTCCCATGGGCGCTTAGGTACTAGAAAAGGTTGATAAAGACCTATATTAGAACTTGATCATTTGGATCTTTGGCAAACTCCACAACTCTCCACAAACCTTTTGACATCAACATTCATCCTCAGCCAATAATACAATCTCTTGACCTGCTCCATGGTCTTATCATATCTAAAATGTCCATCTAGACTCACACAATGCTTCTCTTTCATCATATTTTCTCTCATAGATCATTTTGGCACACACATCTGAGCACCCTTGAATAATAAACCATCTTGCAACATGAAATCTGAATACTGTTAAGGAAAGCAAGTGAAGAAATTCGCTTTCCTAATGTCAATTTGCAGGGGAGAATACACTAGTGTATACAAAATTTCAATATTTACAGAATATGACACAAGCATGAGCAAACACAATTAAACAACAAAGAGATAGAACACACAGAGTTAACGTGGGAAAACCCTTTCGGGAGAAAAACCCACCACCAACAAAAAGGACTTTATTATTAGTGTGTCAAATACAATAAAGTTCATTCTGCAGATTTCCTTTTTTACTCTATCAAACAATCATTCCAAACGTAACATACAACACTCAGATAACAGTTACATCATACTCAATGGCTATCATAACTCACACTTCATTATGTTCGCATTTGGCTTCTAATACCAAACTGGTTGACCATTCATCTAAGCAACTGCAGTAATGGCTTAAAGTCTAACCATCTGCTTGTGTCAGTCTGCATTCAAGGAAAAACCAATTATCCCACATGCAGCGGGGAGTCAGGTCAGTTCATATTCATATACACCGACAGTCTCATCCTTAGTGTCCGAGTGGTCACTTTTTTTGGATCTCAGTTCATTCTCACATCAACATCGGTCTTCGCTCCATCGGCCATTGGTATAACCTTCAAACGGTAGAGTCGATCACCCGATGAAACCCGGTCGCCTAAGACGACTCCATCAGATCATTGGCCAGACAAATGAACTGTTACCCCGATCTCTGATAACTGAGAGTGGTCTCATCGGCTCATCGGATCAAGCACTGTGAGGTTACTTCGATCTCCGATAATAGAGAGCGGTCTCATCAGATCAAGCCCAAAAATGCTCTCCTGATGAGCGAAGCACTTTGAGACAGAACAAGACGAACTTATCGGGACTTTGGCGTAGCCTTCAACATATTAACCCGATAGCCGATATCAACTTGATCGCCTAAGGTGACTTCATTGGGTATCGGCTTAACTCCAGACCGGAACCCCCGATAGCTGATGCCAACTCGGACCACCTAAGACAACTCCATCGGATCATCGACACAACTCCGATGCAGTCTTCCACTCTGTTGTTCCATCAGTGTAGGCTAGCCCGATCAACCCAAACATGTCAAGTGAATTAGAGGCACATTTCCAACAAACTCCCACTTGACGAAGAATTCACTGGACCAAATACCATTTCAGACGTTACTGAGAAACATGGGTATGAAGACCCATAGAATTTGAACACCACCTGAACTTGTGCGTGCTCACTGGTTTCATCAAGGCATCTGCAACATTTTCCAGAGTGTCTACCTTGATAAGATAAAAAAATTCCATCTTCCACCATGTCATGAATGAAGTGATATTGAACGTCAACTTGCTTCGACCTGGCATGGAAAGTAGGATTCTTTGCCAAACATATGGCACTTTGACTATAACTCCAGATTTCAACCTGCCCTGCATCAAAACCAATATCTGAACTCAAACACCTAAGCCAGACTGCTTCTTTACAAGCATGTGTGGCCACCATGTATTCTGCCTCTGTAGTGGACAAAGCGACTACAACTTACCGCTTTCTCATCCAACTAATTGCTCTACCATTCAGGACAAAAACATATCCACTAGTGGATCTCCTGTTGTCAATATCCCCTGCCCAATCAGAATCCTTATAACCAAAAATGCTGAGAGTTCTCTTTGAATCCCTTAGATTACCATGATAACACAATGCAAAGTTGAAAGTACCTTTCAAGTATCTGAACACTCTCTTTATAGCATCCCAATGTGGTTTCCCTAGATTCGACATAAACCTGCTAAGTACTCCCACTAGTTGGGCAATATTTGGTCTTGTACAGACCATAGCATACATCAGGCTGCCTATAGAACTTGCATAAGGTACACTTTTCATGTCGTTAATCTCTTTTGGATATTTTGGACTGTCAAACACAGACAACTTAGTTCCTTGCAAGATGGGAACAACCTGTTGTTTACAATCAGACATATGAAATCTGTCAAGAACATTGGTTATAGACTTCCTTTGGCTGAGCCAAAGTTTCATCTTAGATCTATCTCTTTTTATTTCCATTCCCAAAATGTAATTTGTTGGTCTTAAGTCCTTCATTTCAAATTTCATAGAAAGTTGAGATTTTAAAACTGAGATCATACCTTTTGTTTTTCCTATGAACAACATGTCATCTACATACAAAGCTATGATAAGAATCCTATTACCATCATTTTTATAGTAAAAATAATGATCATATTTTGATCTCACAAATCCTAAGGAAAAAACAAATGTATCATGCTTTTGATACCACATTCTGGGAGATTGTTTTAAACCATACAGAGACTTCTTGAGTTTGCATACTAGATGTTCTTTACCTTTTCCCACAAAATGCTCAGGCTGGGACATATAAATTTCTTCTTCAAGGTCACCATGAAGAAACGTTGTCTTCACATCCATCTGTTCAATCTCCCAATCATATGCGGCTGCAAGTGACAAGAGAAATCTAATAGATGTCAACTTAGCTACAGAAGAGAATATTTCCCCATAGTCAATACCTTCTTTTTGCGAATACCCCTTTGTAACCAGTCTTGATTTGTATTTGTCAATGCTGCCATTTGGACCGTACTTCTTTTTAAACACCCATTTGCACCCTACAAGCTTTCTGCCTTTAGGCAATGGCACCAAATCCCAAGTTCCATTTTTATCCAATGATGACATTTCATCATTCATGGCTTCCAACCAGGAATCTGAATCAGGCATTTCAATTGCTTCTTTGATATTCCTAGGCTCATCAGTATCTACAAGTAAAGCATAAGCACAATTAACATTCAACATAGAATGACTGTACTTATTAGGTGTATACCTATTAGGTTTCTGCCTCTCTCAAGTAGATCTTCTCAATTCTGGTGTTGGGGCTTCTTGAGGTTCCATAGGAGTCTCATCATCTTGTTCTTCTTCAGAAATACTTGAACTGCTTGAACTCTCCTCATCTTTAGGTATCTCTGGAGACTCTTCTTTGGCTAGAGGAATTTCAACCTCAGTTTCTTCTTTCTTTTCTATATTATGATCTAGTGACATAGGCTTCAGCTCATGAAAAATCAGACTTCTGCTGTATACAACCTTACCAGTCACTGGATTCCAAAGTTTGTATCCTTTCACACCAACTCCATAGCCAATGAAGATACATTTCACCGCTTTGTTATCCAATTTAGATCTATTAACATCAAGCACATGAGCATATGCCTTTGCACCAAAAATATGAAGGTGCCTTAAAGAAGGTTTCTTACCAGACCATGCTTCCATAGGTATTTTGTCAACCAATGTTCAAGTAGGAGAAAAATTCAGCAGGTAACATGTTGTACCAACAGCTTCAACCCGAAATTTTTGTTCCAACCCAACTCCACTCAACATGCTTCTTGCTTTCTCCATTAGGGATCGATTCAATCTTTCTGCAACTCCATTCTGCTGTGGAGTGTAAGATACAGTCTTATGTCTCTTAATTCCATGATTAACGCAGTACTTTTCAAAATCTGCACTACAAAATTCACCACCATTGTCTGTTCGTAAACATTTAATCTTTCTCCCAGTCTGATTTTCAACAAGGTTCTTAAACTCCTTAAACTGATTGAACATTTTTGATTTACTTTTAAGAAAGTACACAAATGCCCTTCTTGAATAATCGTCTACAAAAGATACATAGTATCTAGACTTAAGACAGAGAAGGAACATCCACTGGAACAAACACATCATAGTGAACATAATCCAGAATGTCAGAAGATTTATGAGAACTGGAATAAAACTGAATTCGGTTATGTTTTCCATATATGCAGTGTTTGCAGAAATCAAACTCAAAACTACAATCAGCCATACCTTCAACCAGATTCTTATTCTTCAAGGCTTTTAAACCTTTTTCACCTATGTGGCCTAACCTATTATGCCAGAGCATTGTTTTCTCAGCAGGAAGTTTAGCTTCCAATGAATTAGCATTATGCATCCTTACAGTTGTCTTAACAGACTTTTCAGAAGTTACATTACAACATATAGGTTTAGCATTTAACTTATGCAGTGTACCAATGCGATCACCCTTTGCCAATATAATGGAACCTCTAGTCATCTTGCAACCACCAGACACAAATGTAACTTGTACTCCAACATCATTAAGTTTACTTACAGAGAGAAGGTTTCTTGCCAGACCTGGTATATGAAGAACTCCATTGATCCCCTTCACTCTACCATCTAGGAATTGAATTTTAATTCTACCTCTCCCTACAATTTCCAATGTAGAATCACTAGCCCAATATACCTTTCCACCAGCATACGGTTCATACTTTGAGAACCACTCCTTGTGGGAGGTCATGTGAAAAGATGCACCAGAATCTACCAACCAGGTGTCATCTGATGTAGGTACTACCAGGGCTGCTACAAAAGCATCTGCATCATGCTGAGAAGATTCAGTGTTAGAATACTTCTTCTTCTCCTCCTTGCAATCCTTTCGGATATACCCTTTTTGCCCACAGTTCCAGCACTTCACCTTTGACTTGTTGCCTAGAGATTTAAATCTCTCTTGAGATTTGGACTTCTTTCCTTTCTTCTTATCTTTGTCCTTTGATCAGCCTCGAATAGAGTGCATCTTTTGTTGTCTCAGAAGACTTCTTTCTCATTTCTTCTAACAAAACAGTATTAACCACAGTGTCCACCTTGAACTGGGTTGTAGTACTACCGATAGCCATCACTAAGTGTTCCCAAGAGTCAGGCAATGAACACAACAGCAACATGCAATGTTCTTCTTCCTGGATGGACACACCAACAGAAGTTAACTATGCAAGAACCATGTTGAATGCATTTAAGTGATCCGCCAATGGTTTTCCTACATCCATCTTCAGAGAGTACAACTTCTTCCTCAAGAAAAGTTTATTCACCAAGGATTTTCCTTGATAAATATCTCCCAACTTATTCCAGAGAAGATGTGCAATCTTCTCCTCATGGATGTTTAACAAAATAGAATCAGCAAGACATAGCCTAATTAGACCCCTTGCCTTCTGATTGGCTAGATCCCATCCTTCTTGCTTCATGCCTGAAGGCTTAGAAGTTTCAGTCATAGCACCCCACAGATCTCTATCAACCAGCAAGTCTTCCATCTTGAGTTTCCATAGTTTGAAACTAGAACCATTAAACTTATCCATGTCTATGCACCCTGAGGTGCTTGCCATCTCAAACTATAAAACAAGTAGACACTTTGCAAGACTCCCACTGAAACAAAACTGACACAAAAAACCAACCCTACCCAATAAGGATAACAAAACAGGCCAAGCTCTGATACCACTTGTTAAGGAAAGCAAGTGCAGAAATTTGCTTTCCTAATGTCAATTTGCAATGGAGAATAGACTAGTGTATACAAAATTTCAACATTTATAGAATATGACACAAGCATGAGCAAACACAATTAAACAACAAAGAGATAGAACACACAGAGTTAACGTAGGAAAACCTTTTCAGGAGAAAAACCCACCACCAACAAAAAGGACTTTATTATCAGTATGTCAAATACAATAAAGTTTAGTCTGTAGATTTCCTTTATTACTCTATCAAACAGTCATTCCAAACATAACATACAACACTCAGATAACAGTTACTGCATACTCAATGGCTATCGTGACTCACACTTCATTCGGTTCACATTTGGCTTCTAATACCAAGCTAGTTGATCATTCATCTGAGCAACTGCAGCAATGGCTTGAAGTCTAACCATCTACCTACGTCGGTCTGCATTCAAGGAAAAACCAATTATCCCACATGCAGCAGGGAGTCAGGTTGGTTCGTATTCATATACACCGACAGCCTCATCCTTAGTGTCTGAGTGGTCACCTTTTTTGGATCTTGGTTCATTCTCACACCGACGTTGGTCTTCGCTCCATCGGCCATAGATATAGCCTTTAAATGGTAGAGCCAATCGCCTAATGAAACCTGATTGCCTAAGGCGGCTCCATCGGGTCATCAGCCAAACAGATGAACTGTTACCCTGATCTCCGATAACTGAGAGCGGTCTCATTGGCTCATTGGGTCAAGCACTACGAGGTTATTCCAATCTCCAATAACAGAGAGTAGTCTCATCGGATCAAGCACTGCGAGGTTACTCTGATCTCTGATAACAGAGAGCGGTCTCATCGGCTCATTGGATCAATCCCAAAAATGCTATCCCGATGAGCGAAGCACTCCGAGATAGAACAAGACAGACTTATCAGGACTTCGGCATAGCCTTTCAACATATTAACCCGATAGCCAATATCGACCTGATCGCCTAAGGTGACTTCATCGGGTATCGGCTTAACTCCAGATCGGAACCCCCAATAGTCATTGTCAACTCGGACGGCCTAAGACAGCTCCATCGGATCATCGACACAACTCCGATGCAGTCTTCCACTCTATTGTTCCATCGATGTAGGCTAGTCTGATCAACCTGAACATGTCAAGTGAATTAGAGGCACATTTCCAACAAATACTCACTTTGAAAAGTACGTTGTGACTAATTGCAAACAACAAAAACATTTCTAAAGTCATCATCATCTTGATACATACCTTTCAATGCATCCACCCCTACACTTTGGAGTTGTATATCTTGCACTAACATGTCTCTCCTACTTAGAGTATCAACAAACTTGTTTGCTTAACCCTTCTTATGATTGATGGTGAAGCTATATAGCTACAAGTATTCTACCCACGTCATGTGTCTATGGTTCAACTTATCTTGGTTGTTCAAGAAACTCAATGCATGATTATCCATGAAGACAACAAACTCTTTAGGTAGAAGATAATGTCTCCATTTCTTGAGGGCCTGCACCATTGCATAGATCTCTAGGTCATATGAATAATACTTTCTCTTAGCTTCATTAATCTTCTCATTGAAGAAGACTACCAACCTCCCTTCTTGGCTGAAAACTGCACCTATAGAAAATCCCCTTGCATCACATTCAATGGTGAACATCTTATTGAAATCAGGCAAGGAATGGGTTGTTGGGATACTTTGATCTTCAATATTTAAAATTTATTCTCTAACTCATTAGTCCATTTAAATTTATTCCTCTTATCCCCTTTTATAGTATCAACAATAGGAGCACAAATATGACTGAAATTCTTTATGAACTTCCTATATAAAAACTAGCTAAACCATGGAAGCTTCTTACCTCTCCTACTGATTTAGGAGTTGGCCAACCGAGTGTGGATTCTACCTTTGTGGGACCCATCTTCAAATTTCCCTTTGAGACCACAAAACTAGGGTAGACAAGGTCCTCTTTCATAAACTCACACTTCTTAAGATTTATCAGCAACTTCTCCTCATGCAACCTCCTCAAGACCATCTCAAGGTGCTACAAGTGCTCCTCCTTTGTTTTGCTAAACACAAGGATGTCATCAAGGTACACCACCACAAATTTTCCTATGAAAGGTTTCAACAGTTCATTCATAAGTTTCATGAAAGTAATTGGGGCATTAGATAACCCAAAAGGCATGACCTTCCATTCATACAAGCCCTCATTGGTTTTAAAAGTTGTTTTCCATTTATCCCCCTCTCTGATCCTAATCTGATGGTACCCACTTTTGAGGTCTATCTTTAAAAATAACAAGCCCCTCCAAGATAATCCATCAAGTCTTCAATCCTAGGCATAGGAAACCAGCACCTTATGGTGATTTTGTTAATTGCTCTTGAATCTATGCACATTCTCCATCCTCCATCCTTTTTAGGTGCTAAAATAGTAGGGACAACACATGAACTCAAACAATACCTTATGAGGCCCTTGTCCAACAATTCTTGGATTTGCTTACCTATCTCTTCATTTTGCTTGGGTGTCATCTTGTATGCAACCTTATTGGGCAAAGTTTCACCAGGTATGAGGTCTATCGCAGTGGTTCACTCTCCTTATTGGTGGTAGAGAATTGGGAAGCTCATCAACCACTATGTCTTGATACTTATCTAACGAACCTTGCACTTCCCATGAACATCATCAATGTATGTTAATGTTAGGATTGATTATGGTTTGAATATGATGGCATATCCTTGTCCTCCTTCTTTATTTGTCTTCAAGAACTCCTTCTCTCCATCCACCCTGACACTAGACCCAATCTGTTTGTCCATGCTTTCTTCTTGGAGTGGAATCAATGTGAATGAAGTTACACCTTTCTCTATCACATAGGTGTTCTTGTGCCCATAATGCTTGCCTTTCCTATCATATTTCCATGTTCTACCTAGGAGTAGGTAGCATACATCCATAGGGATGATGTCACATAGTATTTTATGTTTGTAACCTCCTATGTCGAACTCCACTCATGCTTGTTCATTCACCAAAACATGTTGTCCTTTATTCAACCATGAAACCTTGTAGGGAGTGGAGTGAGGAATATTTTTCAAATTTAATTTCTCTACCATCTCTAAGGACACTAAATTATCAGTGGAACCTGAACCAATAACCACTTTACGTACCTTCCCAAGTGATTTGCAAGTAGTCCTAAACAGTTGTTTTCTTTGTGAAGGCTCTTGAGTTGTTGGTACTTTAATTAGCAGTCTCATTAGAATCAAAGACTCACCTATCTTAGGGGCAACATTTTGAGAGGGTGAATTAACACTTTCATTATCTTCTTTCACCACCTTGGGAACTTGATCCTTTTTTTTTCAGACACTTCCATGCAGGGTGTCCAAACTGATTGCAATTGAAGCATATTCCCAAGAAGGTGTTTGACCCTCTCTCTTGACCTCCAAACCTTCCTCTGCCACTTGACTCACCTTTTTGTTCTTGTTGGCTGCTAGATTCATCTTGTGACTTGGAGGACTGTCCTTTCCCCCAAAAAGAGCTTCTACCTCTGAAATTTTTACTCTTACCTCTATTTTGCTTGTCTTGTTTCCTCTTCAACTTGTCTTCAGCCTTAATTGATAACTTGAAGCATTCTTCCACCATCTTTGGTGTAGTAAGGCTTAGTTTATCTTGGATATTATACCTCGGTCCATTGAGGTATCTGGCCACCATTTCCTCTTCATCCTTTTCATGCCTTGTCCTTATACTCAACTTGTAGAACTCCTTCATGTAGGTTTTCACATCCAACTCCTTTTGCTTGAGTTTTTTCAACATCTTGAACAACTGAATATTGTAATCACTAGAAAGGAACTTCCCTTTCATCTTTGTTACCATTATGTCCCAATATGTTATCTTAGGCTTCCCTTTCTTTCTCCTCTCAACTTGTACAAAACCCCACCAAAGCAAGGCATTCCCTTTCAACCTTGATTTTGCTACCTTCACTTTTTGATCTTCTTGCACATCCTCACATTAAAAGTGGTTTTCCATAGCCCCTATCCAATCTAGGAGATATTCTCCATCTAACTTACCTCCATACATGGATGAATCTGCCCTGGTCTTATGACCATCACCCTTGATTGCTTTTGAAAGCCTAGCCATCCTCTAGGGTCCACTTTCTCCTTGAGCCCTCCTTAGGCTTATTCTTCTTCCCCTTGGTCACTCATATCTCTCGTGACCTCATCCCTTCTCTAGTTGGCTTCTAAGGCTTTGATTCTTGCATCCATCCTTTCTTCCAACTCTCTCATCTCCCTTGCATGCTTTGACTTCAATTCACTAACCTATCTTGTAATAGCACTCTTTGGAGGCATCTTGTTCCAACTCAACTCAAAAACAAACGTATTCTTGAACCAAAATTATTTTCTCTATCCGAACCTGATTCTCTGATACCACTTTGATGTAGCAAAGGTGGAGTACCAATCACAATCAACACTTGTAGTGTCACCTCTTTGTTGTTAAGGGAGATCTTTCTCCCAACTCACCTATTCAAACTTGGCACAAGGTTATACAAGGATGAAAATTAAATATTTTAGTCTTCTCTCACCCATCAAAAGATCATAATATCCCAATCAAGCTTAAGGTCTTCTCTTTGCACAATAGTGTAGCCATAGTGAATACTCAATTGGTCCTTCCAAAGTCACCATATGCAAACAAGGGCTCCCAACTGGTCTACAATATTGTCAAAGTCTTCTACCATGTGTTCATGGAGTTTTCAACCTAATTTAGTCAGACAAGAATTTTGGAGACACCTTCTACCATCTATACCCTATCTTGCTCCTAGTTTCTACTAGCCCTCCTTTTTAGGACTGGTGAAAAAGTTCTCTTTGCTCAGCCACTTTATTCAAAAACTAAAACTATATTCAAATACCATTTTGGAATTCCTAAATAATAAATTGAAATGGCTATATGGTCTTTTGATATATGTCAACCAAAAATGGGGTTTTCTCGTTGCACTAGGGGTCAATTAGCCCTATTTTACAAAGCAACTACCAATAAATTGGGTTCCAATTTTTTCTTATCAACCTGTAGGGTCTTGGTGCATCCTATAGGTACGTAATCCACCATTTATTGACTTGTTTCTTTCCTTTCCTTTGTTATATTTATATTTTACACAAACCCTTGTTTGCTAAGGTTTTCGGGCGGTCTTCAAGAAAACAAGGATTTCTTGCTTCTCCCTTGATGAAATTGAACCAAATTGGTGGAAAATAAAAGTACACCCAAATTCCTTTCACATACACTTGGTTTCATGAGCTTATAATGTTTGTATGGACCCATACAACATCAGAAAGTGCAACAAAATAGTGAAAATTACAGAAAAAAAATAGCATTTTATTGTTTTGTCATCCAAAATGTCTCAAACCACCACCAACCACCATGCCTTGACCCATTTGAGTCAATTTAAACATTTTTGGACTGAATTACAATGGCCATAACTGATTTACAAACAAAGTGACCGTTCAACTACACAAAATTGAAAACTTGCTAAGCAACTTTTTCAATTTTTCAACATTTTTTGCAAATTTCCATTAAATGACCCTACAAGAACTAATACATGCAAAAATGGTCTTAGCATGACCTTATTACATCAAATGAATAAAAAACATGACCCTAGACTCCTATATACAAACTTTGACCAATTTTGACCTTGGTGTTCCTGCACCAATCAAACCCGAGTTTACAAATTAACCTTGAATTGAATTGAAATAGAAAAAGTAAATTCTAAAGTAAATGTTGGATGACATACCTCATATTTTCAATGGTTGATTGAATTTTTATGATGTAATTCTCTTTGAATGTGATCACAAATGTCTATGCAATAACATGACAAGACATAAAAAACTCAAACACAAACACAAACATATGCCATGAGGATTGATGTGATTTGCTCCATGATCTTGAAGAATATGGTGGCATAAAATGTTGCCTTGAATGCTTGAGAATTATTTATAATGGATTCTTAATGAATGCATAAATGATGGGGTATGAAAGTGATAATAATGCTTCTTCAATCAAAATGAATTAATAAGATGTCTTTATATAGGGTTCCATAGGTAATTTACTAATTAGGCCGACCTCCAAAGGTCAAATTGAGCCACGAGGACCAAAACTCATCAGGGAGGGAAAGTGCCCTAACCTATTTAAGGGGGACCATGACACCTAGGACACCCTAATCCCAAAATAGGGTAAATAAGTAGGCAAATAGGAATGCACAATCCCAAGATGGGGTCCACTCTACCATGCAATCGAATGACATCAAATTTGAGGTAAAAAGGGTTGAAATTGGGCCTAGGGGAGAATTGGGATGGGACATGCTAAATTAGGGGCACACAAATGAGGTGTGAATTGTACCAAGTTACAATTTATGACACTATAGTTACAATTTTCCAGTGGATCAAATGTAAAATTTGGCATAATTAGTGAACTAGCACTATGAACACTATGTCATTTCTAACTTTCTGAATGGAAGGGCAATACTTTTGAAACTCAAATATTTGTCTTTAGGTATAGACTTGCCTATCTTCCAAATTTCATGCCAAAATACTTCATTGCAATAGAATGTGGTTTCACAAACTTTGATAATACAATTGGATGCTTATACAGTCTCTTATCAAGAAACCTTATCAATTCAATGCAAACACTTCCAAGCCACAACAAGTGTATTTGGCATATAGGAGTCACTAACATTAACACATAATGGTAACATTAAGAGATCCATCCAACCATTACTAGACTCTATCCTTTGTTCTTTTGAAATACTCTAACATGAATCAATCACTTTGACATTTTGACATCAATGACAACATTAAGCTCAACAAAAAGTTTAAAGCTTATGTAATCAAGTTTTTGCTAACATTTTAGTACTCTCATCAAAGTGTGGAACTAATATGTTACTCAATTTTGTTTTTTACTCTTTCTTAATTAAATCTCAATCTCTTATATAACCCTTTTTTGGTAGTAAGGTATTCATAGGTTCCACATATTCTCTGAATGGAACTAAACTTTTGAATTCTTGATTTTGACCATTATAGGTGGCTCTAATTGCAACCAAATCTCCTATACTTTCTTCCAAATAATTATAAGGTTGAATTAATGTAGGTACTTCATCTGCAAGAATTGGTTTAGGAGAGGATTTCTTTAAAGCCTTGTAACCCTTTGAAGAATTTCCTTTCTCCTGTGTAGACACTAATCCTTATAATTTATTTTCTAAAAGCTTCATGACCTCTATAGTTTTGGACACAAGAATTTTTATAGTTTTCCTTTATTTTTATTGGATATCAAGTAGAGATTTTTTTTTCAACTTTTCACTATTAGACATTTTCCCCTTCCTTTGTATTTCTTCTTCACTTTCTTCAAAAGATGAATTTCCTACAAATTGCTTCTTCTCGCACTATAAATACCTATTTTCTCTCTCATTGAGTTGCATAAAAGTAATGAAACCCTGAGGATAGAAATATCATAGCTTTAATACCACTTAAATGCCCCTTGTAATATATTAAACTAGGTTTGCAAAATTATTTTGAAATAAATTAATTCAACCATCAAAATCATAGAAAATAGTGTGCTAGAGCTAAAGGAAAATAACCCAATTTTGCCAATAATTTCTCAAACTGAAATGAGTTTGTGTTAAATAATATTTATTTACATATTTTTAATGGAAGAAACATCATCTTATTTGAAACATTCCTTTTAAAATGAGTTGATACAATATTTTACAAATGCATTCAAAACAAAGAGGAAAAATAATGCCAAAACAAACTTTAAACTACACCCACTTCTAGGAAAACTCTCCAAACTTCACACCAATATCTTCTTTGATAAAATAACTAAAAATCAATTAAATGGAAGCAAACCCATGACCAAAAGGCTGCCATAAACTTTTGCAACAGAAAAAAAATGCTCATAACCCAAAATAAGTAATTAAACTATTGGAAACTCTTTTGCAAACAAAATATAAAGAAACTGAAAAAGTATTCAATTGTTCAACACATAGGTAATCTTTGGATGATACTACTCTCTAGTAATCCCTTAAATGCCATCCTTAGATCACTTGGAAACCTTGAAAATCCTATTTGATAGTCTCCTTCTCCACTAGTTTGATACCCACTAAAGAACAAGCATAAGCTTTGTTAGAAATTGTAAATGCGGAATGAAAATGTTGAAACCAAAGCTTGTATAAATGAAACCACATTCAAAACCAATTAGGGAACCCAAATATAATTCCCAAGAAGAGGGAGAATCTTACATGTGAAGGGAATGTGATCTCTATGACAAGTGTTGTAACAACCTATTATAATTAGCCAATGAGTTGACATATCCATTGTAACCATCAAATGCAACAAGATGTCATTAATATGCCATAGAAAATTCTCCAAATTCCACACCCAAGTGAGGGGAATATTAATTTAATATCTTTTTTGACAAAAACATATTTGTTTAAATCATTAAGATATTAAACTTATTATTTCTCAGATTGTCTTATGATCCCGATTTGCCATTTTCGAATAGTTGGGCTAGTTATATTTAGTAAGTTGTTATTTTTGGAAAGGGAAAATGATATGAAAAAAAAATGCCTTAAAAAAATTGCTCTAACTTTGATAAATGAACAAGAAATCTTATTTTTTATTACCTATCCAGATGCAATGATGAGGTCAATTTGGCTCCATGGTGCACAAAAAAAAACCAAAACCATATCTCTAAAAAATTGAATTGTGGAATGTAGATCTATGAAGCTTTGATACCATGTTAGAGTGATCCCTCAACCTCGCACTTTTGTCAGAAATCAGTTTTAATGTGCTAGATGTATCTCATTCTTGAATTAATACATACTTGTCTTCTTTTGTTAGGATAATCGGTGAACAACTGAGAGGGGAGGGTGAATCAACTGTTAACATATTATGAAACTTTAAGCACACAAAACATTTTAATGGAATGCATAAACTAAATACCAGAATAGCATATATATTAATTAAGCACAAACATAAATCATAAACCAAATACCATACATCCACAACACATAACACCAAGATTTGTACTGGAAAACCTGGTAAAGGGAAAAACCACAGTGGGAAGCCTACCCACAGTCAAATGATACTTCTGCAGTAAGTATGTGATTACAATAAGGGGTCTACACATGTAGGAAGGTCAACAACCTAGAGCGCACTATTCATCATAAAGGATCCTCACTGACTACAAAAGAAATCCAAATTGCAATCTGGAAATAAGAATGAAATGCAAGAATAGCATCTCCTATGCCTGAGTACAGTTTCAGTTAAGCTCAATGTTGGAGGTCTTAAACCTCTTACACAAACCCAATTCGATCACCTATGATCGACCAAAACCTCTGCATATGATTACAACTTTATTCGCACACAGATAATCCCATAACCATGACCGATGATCTACAAAGAGATCTTACATCATATTTATACCAACCCGTGACCTAAATAATTAGGTCGGCCACCTAAAAGATAATACAATAAATCTATTACATAAACTCGCAAACCAATGATAAACCAAGTCGTCCTAAGACCAAAACAACATTACCCAAACAATAAATCCAACCAGTAATGCATCGGGAGCATCCACCAACACGTTACATAAACTAGTCCATAACCTAGCAGAATAAGACCAGACCTAAAATGGGTCACCATAGGCCAAATTCAACATCACCAATCAACTAAAATATGAACAAGACAACCATCAGCATCTTGAAAACCTTCTAGAAGCCGCACCAACACCACTTATCGAATCCATCAAAAGATCTTCAATAAAGCTCTGTCGATAGAACCCTTACCGATAACCAAAAGGCTTACTAGAACATATGATAGCTTCCAGATCACCAACTCCTGAACCAACTGAATGTGACATGCATCTGAATAATATGAATGACCAAACCAAACCAATTCCACCAATCAGAACATACCAGAGACAAATCTCCTGATTATCATCAAATTCCAACCACTCTACCGGAACCTAGTAGACAACCAAAGAAGCTAGTGTTGAAATCAATGACAAACATCAATGCAACACATAATCAATTCCTCCAAATTGCCAACAATATCCCCCTTTGGCATTCATGGCAACACTAGATGTGAAAAACATCCAAGTGCCAAGAAGTGCCAAACAAGTCTCCCCAATGAAAGACATCCAACAAATGATATATCAATGAAGTTCTGAACCAAATAACCAGACCATAGATGAAACTCCCCCTATGACTGATATATTTGTTAAGCTTTTCACATGTATACCTCTCCCCCTTTGACATCAATGTCAGAAATTTGATATAAACATCAAAGAAAAATCATAGATCCTCTGAACCACACAACTAACTACTCCCCCTGAGTAGTAGCACCATCTCATCAATACATAATGAATGATAGTTCTTATAATGTATACCGAATTGATGCCAATCAACATCACTCAAGTCTCAACCGGAGGGGCAGAGACCCCCAATCTATCTCTAAAGTACTCAAATGATTCCTTGGGCAAAGGTTTAGTGAAGATATCTGCAATTTTCTCTTTAGTGTTCACATAAACCAATCTAACTTCATTTGCCTCCACCTTTTCCTTCAAAAAGTTATACTTGATTGATAGGTGCTTTGTCTTAGAATGAAATATCGGATTCTTTGATATGTCAATAGCAACAGAGTTATCAGAGTGAATAACTATCGGTTCATTACAATCTACCCTTATATCCTTCAACATTTGCTTCATCCAAAGAACTTGTGTACATCTAGTAGTAGTGCAACAGCATACTTAGCTTCAATAGTAGATAGAGAAGTCTATGACTGTTTCTTGCTGATTCATGAAACAAGTTTATTTCCAAGAAAGAAATCTCCACCGGATGTTCTTTTTCAGTCATCTATAACTCCAACCCAATTTGCATCTATATATGCACATAGTGTAAAGTCATCATCTTTAGGATACCACAAACCATATTCAGTTGTTCCCTGTAAATATCTGAAATTCCTTTTCACTACACTCTCATGACTCTCTCTAGGATCACTCTGATATCTTGATACAATGCAAATAGCATTTATTATATCCGATCTAGTCTGAGTCAAATATAATAGAACTCCAATCATAGATTTATACCTTGTAGGATTTACCAGAGCTGGTAGATCTTTCTTTGTCAATTTCTCACTTGTAACCATAGGAGTACCAACTGGTTTAGAATTTTCCATACCAAATTTCTTCAACAACTCTCTAGCATACTTAGTTTGATAGATGAAAATACCTTTATCAGTGTGAGTAATTTGCAAACCTAAGAAAAATATCATTTCTCCAATCATAGACATCTCAAATTCATTCTTCATATTATCAGATAATTCCATACATAACTTTTCCTCACCTCCAAAAATGATATCATCCACAAAGACCTCAACAATCAATATGTCATCATTAGTGATCTTATAATATAAGTTATTGTCAACATTGCCTTTAGTGAAACCAAGCTTCAAAATATATTTGTCCAATCTACCATACCAAGCTCTAGGTGCTTGCTTCAATCCATATGAAACTTTCCTCAATTTGCAAACCATGTTATTGTCATCTAAAAGCAAAAATTGATCAGGTTGCTCAATGTATACTTCCTTTTCAAGATCTCCATTTAGAAATGCACACTTAACATCCATCTGATAAGCCTTTTATTTCTTATGGACAACATAAGCAAGAAATAATCTCAGAGCTTCAATCCTAGCTACTAGAGAAAAAGTTTCATCATAATCAATTCCTTCCTTCTAAGAACATCCTTTATAAACCAATCTAGCCTTATTCCTCACAACTTGTTCATCTTCATTCAATTTATTTTAAAAAACCCATTTAGTTCCAATAACATTCTTATTTTTAGGTCGGGAAACTAAAGTCCATGTGTTGTTCTTTTCTATCTGATCCAATTCCTCTTCCATAGCTTTCATCCAACATTCATCCTTACATGCTTCATCTACTGGTGTCGGTTCAATTTGAGAAATTAAGCATACATCTTCATCTTCCAACCTTCTTCTTGTCATCACTCCTTTGCTTTTGTCTCCAATGATTTGATCTTCTGAATGATTCAACCTTACATACCTAGGAGTCTTCTGACTTTCTATTTCTCTTTTCTGATCTTTAGTTACTATTAAATTTTCTAATACTGTCTGGGTAATTGGTTCAACATTTTGTTTTGGTGCAGGTTCTACCGATTCAGTTATGATCATTTCCACTTCTAATTCTCTCTCATAAGTTTTGATTTGACCTTTGTACTGCTCATCCACCTTGACATTAGCGCTCTCCATAATTCTTTGCAATCTTTTGTTATAACATCTATATGCTTTGCTTTCATTTGAATAACCAAGAAATATTCCCTCATCACATCTAGGATCAAACTTTCCAATGGAATCATCTCTTTTGATATAGCATTTACTACCAAAGATTCTAAAATACTTAACTGTAGGTGCATGACCAAACCATAATTCATAAGGTGTCTTATCAGTGTCTCCTTTGATATGAACTCTGTTGAATGTGTACACCGTCGTGCTCACAACTTCTCTCCAATAAATATGTGGCAAATTAGCTTCCATCATCATAGATCTAGCTGCATCCAGGATAGTTATGTTCTTTCTTTCCACACCACCATTCTGCCGAGGTGTTCGGGTGCAGACAAATGTCTCCTTATCCAATTTTTATCACAATAATTGTTGTAGTCACATAAATCTGTCCACTTAATTAAATGAATACTTAGTATTTATTTGATTATTTAACCATCAATTAATAATTAATTAAATTAATATTTAATTAATTCATCTTAACGCTCTTCTCCTATTAATTAAATAAATTATTCAATTTATTTGATTTAATTCACTTAACCAAATTCATACCATTAATTAAATAAATAAATCATATTTGTTTAATTAAATCTTCTCTCACATTTAAATAAATTAATATTTATTTAAATCCCCCAAAATCCCACCTCTCACATTTAAATAAATTAATATTTATTTAAATCTCCCAAAATCCCACCTCTCACATTTAAATAAATAAATCATTTATTTAAATCACCTTTATCCTCTACCCACTTGCATTTTCCTACAAAAGCAAGTTGCACAATTATTTTAAATAAATAATTTATTTAAATCACCTTTATCCTCCACCCACTTGTATTTTCCTACAAAAGCAAGTTGCACAACTATTTTAAATAAATTATTTATTTAAAATCCTATTTATCCTCACCCACTTGAAACCTTTAATGGTTTCCCTTAAAGTATTCAAACTTGATGGCTTTAAAGTCTTCAAACTTGATGGCTTCCTTCTATAGTCTTCTTAAAGACTTTAATGGTTTTCCTTAAAGTCTTCAAGCCTTTAATGGTTTCCCTCAAAGTCTTCAAGCATTTTAAATGCTTTATCTTCTTTTTCTCATTTAAATAAATTAATATTTATTTAAATATTTATCCAAATTCAACTTACACCATTTAATTGAAATAAATGATTTTATTTTAATTGAAAATACCAAAATTTCTCCCACTTGCATTTTCCTACAAAATCCACTTGTATGCCTAAACCCCTTCTAGATTCTTCTAAACCCTTCCTAATTAGCCTAATCCATCCCCTAAATATTGTCACATTCCTAAGCAAATTGGAGTCACTTCTCAAAGACTCCAAAGTCTTTGAAAAGCAATTAATGCTTTGTGTGTTCAACAAATTAACCCTCAAAGTCTTGGATAACCTTTGAAAGCTTTCAACCTTCAACCACTTAATCCCCAAAGTCTCCAATAACCATTAATGGTTAATTCAACCCTCCCACATGGTTAAAACATTTGTTTTGACTCAACCTCTACCCAACCCAAGGGTCTCATCAAGCCTTTAATGCTTTGACCATGATTATCTCTTAAACATTTGCACAAAGGTTTATCCTTGGATTAACTCTTAATCCAATGGGTAATCTTAATTTAGACTTGACCCTTACCTTCTAGATAACCATGAGGTCTTCTCAGGCCTTTAATGCCTCCAACCTCTTCTCTCAACCCAATCCTATGTTGAAACTTGTCACCATTTTATTGGTGCCAATTGTGCACATGGATCCCCAACTTTCAATCCTAACCCTTGTTAAGATTGCTCAATCTTAACCCTTCATTTCCCTATTTCTTCTATAAATAGAACCCTTCTCCTCAAGCAAAAGGAGAAGCATTTTAGAGTATTGTTGTTATACTGGCATTAGCATAGAGCTTTTTCATAGCATCACTATCTACTCTTGCATAGTATTTGCTTATCATATTCAACCATCTTGAATCTCCATATGGCATCCATGGCTAGTGCTAAAAGCTGAGAGCTACACTCGTTTGGGACTTGGAGAGGAGAGGAACAAGGGAGGAGCAACTATGAGCATCTTGATTAGCTATTTCATTTTATGTTTATATGCTTTCTATTTCATGCTTAATATCTCTCTTGATATGCCTGTTTAGGATAATCTTTTGTTGCTAACACTAACGTTTGTTTCTTGTGCTCTTGTGTGTGTTGCCATCAAACAGATTTTCTAATCCTTTTTGCAGAGCATCATTTGGTGAACCCGACGTGAATCGAACACGCAACCAAAATTTCTCCCACTTGCATTTTCCTACAAAATCCACTTGTATGCCTAAACCCCTTCTAGATTCTTCTAAACCCTTCCTAATTAGCCTAATCCATCCCCTAAATATTGTCACATTCCTAAGCAAATTGGAGTCACTTCTCAAAGACTCCAAAGTCTTTGAAAAGCAATTAATGCTTTGTGTGTTCAACAAATTAACCCTCAAAGTCTTGGATAACCTTTGAAAGCTTTCAACCTTCAACCACTTAATCCCCAAAGTCTCCAATAACCATTAATGGTTAATTCAACCCTCCCACATGGTTAAAACATTTGTTTTGACTCAACCTCTACCCAACCCAAGGGTCTCATCAAGCCTTTAATGCTTTGACCATGATTATCTCTTAAACATTTGCACAAAGGTTTATCCTTGGATTAACTCTTAATCCAATGGGTAATCTTAATTTAGACTTGACCCTTACCTTCTAGATAACCATGAGGTCTTCTCAGGCCTTTAATGCCTCCAACCTCTTCTCTCAACCCAATCCTATGTTGAAACTTGTCACCATTTTATTGGTGCCAATTGTGCACATGGATCCCCAACTTTCAATCCTAACCCTTGTTAAGATTGCTCAATCTTAACCCTTCATTTCCCTATTTCTTCTATAAATAGAACCCTTCTCCTCAAGCAAAAGGAGAAGCATTTTAGAGTATTGTTGTTATACTGGCATTAGCATAGAGCTTTTTCATAGCATCACTATCTACTCTTGCATAGTATTTGCTTATCATATTCAACCATCTTGAATCTCCATATGGCATCCATGGCTAGTGCTAAAAGCTGAGAGCTACACTCGTTTGGGACTTGGAGAGGAGAGGAACAAGGGAGGAGAAACTATGAGCATCTTGATTAGCTATTTCATTTTATGTTTATATGCTTTCTATTTCATGCTTAATATCTCTCTTGATATGCCTGTTTAGGATAATCTTTTGTTGCTAACACTAACGTTTGTTTCTTGTGCTCTTGTGTGTGTTGCCATCAAACAGATTTTCTAATCCTTTTTGCAGAGCATCATTTGGTGAACCTGACGTGAATCCAAACACCAAAAAGATCAATTTTTTTTTTTTAACCAATAACATGTTTGAATGTTGAAAATGTCACACAGGTTGCGATTTTGACACTGTTTTGGTGCGTTTGGCATTATTTTGGCGCTATTCCCCCTGTTTCAGTGCTTTTCCCTTCTCTGTCTTTCCCTTTCTTTTAATACGTTTGTGTTAAATAGTGCCTCTGTTCAAACGCAGACTAGCGCTATTGTAACAAAACGTTGTACAAATCACCTTGTAACCAAAAAAAAATTTAAAAAAAAAAATAAAAAATAAAAAATAAAAAATAAAAAATAAAAAATAAAAAATTTAGGCTTGTAGAAGCCCACCAAATAGGCAGATTTTACTAACTATTTTTCTCTTTCTTGCAGATTTAAATTAGATTAAAGAGTAGATTTATATTTTTTACTAACTTGTTTTTGAAGTTGGTTTTAAAAATGAATTCACTTTTTATTTTGGTTTAAAATTAACTTCACATTTCAAATTTGGGCTTTTGAAAAAGAATCACACATTTGTTTGGGGCTCTTAAAAAGAATTTCATTGTTCAAAGGTAAAAAGAACCACAAACTTATACAAAAACAACTTTATTTTTTTTTTTTTTTTTGCAAGTTAGGAAACAAACTTCGTTTTGGTGCTTAAAATCAACAAGGCAAATTTTATTTCTTGCATCAAGATAAAACTCACAATCCACACTTCCATTTTTGGTGCAAATAAAATTCACAATCAACTTGTCTCATTTTCAAAGCAATTTTACTTCATGCAAACGTGTTTTTCATTAAGTTGACCAGGATTTTCAAATTCTAGTTTACTCAAACAATTGCCTTTGAAAATTAAAAAGAACACCATGATTGTTGGAGCAACATCTCCAAATAGTTAGATCACATTGCAATGATAGATTAAAAAGAACAGGTGTTTTTCGTGCTTGGCACACTTGTGCAAAGAGTTGGTCGAGTGGTCCTACTTCTAACACACACTATCCTCTCCCTTGGCTTTCGTGGTCCTAGGTGCAAGAGAAAAGTGTTAGTAACACTCACATTTTATCTTTTTAAGAGAGGCCTGCCAAGGGATCGATACTCTTGGGAACGACCTCGAGCGGTAAATCCTTCGAGCCGCTATAGAAATCAGGTGTGAGCGAAAGCTGTAGCCTTGGGTATAGCTGTTCCTACAGTGTAACTGGCCGAAAGGACAAATGGGCCCCACCACCAGTTACAAGGCTCTTAAGTGAGTCACTGCAGAATGAACTTATGTCCAAAAACATCGAACATGACTAAACACCTTTAAGTAGTAGCCCACCCGTTCTATTGATTGAGGATATTTGAGGTATAATTTAGTGCAAGAGCATAGATGGTTTTGCTCCCAAGATACTCACCATACATATTTCCTTGAGTAGAAACATAGCTTTTTGAAAGGTCACTTGTGGCTTGATAAAAGTGGTGACTCCCCCATCATAGGGATCATCTATTTGTTATGCTCGTGCAAGACTTAGTATATCACATCCTTACCTGCCACGGCGGGATTCATAAGGTATGTAGTACCAAAGTCGAAGAAATATCAAGATGTGGGCTAAATTTATCACAACTGGCCATTTGACCTTAGGGATAAAGAGTGTTTGAAGTGTGTTCGTTTTACAGACCTAGTGCAAATTGAGCCGACTTCAGGCTTTGGAAATACACCTTAAAATACATCTAAAGGAAGGGTCAAAAACAAGTCCAAGGATTGGGTTGATCTAGACCCATACTCATTTGTGCCTTTGAGGCGACATTCTTGTGTTTGTGTGCTTGCTTTGTTTTCTTGTCAAAGAAAAATCAGAAAATCAATCCCAAAAACAAAGTATTCATCCAACATCTGTCAACACAACCAAAAACATCAAAAACAAGGTACAAACAAACAAAGAATCAAAAATTTATGACCATTCTTCACATCTTGCGAAAGAAGAAGTGTCATCAGAATATCACCTTGAAAAGGAGACCACTAAGCTCAAAGGCTTTGATCAAAAGGAGGAAATTCTTCTATCTCAATAGACAAATCTTTGTCTCACATAGAGTCTTTCTACATCGCATGCGTCTCTATCTTCAAGGTAAAACAAACGAGTTTGATTCAGAATCATTGAACCACAGAGCTTTTATGCAATATAGAGCTCTGAGTTATCACAAAAATCAAGGAGGAAAGATTAATCCCAATTTCTTCCCAAACATCTGTATCACCTACAACACAGCTCGAGAAGTGCCACCAACGTCTGAAAGGGAAGAAGAAGAGTTTGTCCCATTTGTGACACAAAGTTTTTATTGAAAGTTGAAAACATTTTCATCCATCATCCCACTCATACATCATCACTTCATCATCAATCCATCCCAACTCTCAAAACATTAAGAGGTTCTTGTCCCACGATTCCTTTTTAGATATTGCTTGAAATCAAACACATCACATCACTTTTAGATTGTTTCTACATCTAGGATAAGCTCATCCTAAGAGACACATCTACGCAGGTTAAAACTAGTTCATGAGTGAATCCTCTCATTACTAGGTAGTCAAAATCTGTAACACATCTCAGATTTCTCTACACCTTATCACATCCAAACTCATCAAAACAAACAAGCAATTCAAAGAAAGAATTCTGGTTACATTTACCTTTAGAGTGCTAGAGATCTACAATCCACTAATCATCCATCTTTCATTGAACAACTCATCATCATCTTCAATCAACTTCAACACAAACTTGCAAACAAAATGGCTCAAACCCGATCGCGATCAAGGCAACGAGAAATAGAAATTGAGGAAGAAGAGGACAACCTCAATGAATTTCAAGAAGCACTTGGAGGAAATGTAAATGATGAAAACCCAAGTAGTCCCACTCCTTCAACAATCGAAAGGGTTCAGCATAACCCTCACTTTAATAGATTATTTGATGAAATTCTCAGGAGCAATGCGGATGCTCACTTCTTAAGACTTGCTCAAGAAGGAGCCAAACTCCCCTCAGACTTTGATCTTGCCCAATTAAGACAAGCATCAGAAAGACAAAGTCACCATGAGGAGGAAAGGCGTAGAGATCCCATCAGATATAACATCCCTCGAGGTAACCCACCACCTCCTCCTCCAAATGAAATGGAGATGTTGCGGCAACAAGTCGCGAATCTCGCCCAACAACTTCATAGTGGTGTTAAGACCAATCAATTTTCACTTAACGACATCTGTCCCTATCCGTTTGATAGGAATCTTTATATGCCACCCTTTCCACGCGGGTTTGAAACACCCAAATTTGAAAAATATAGAGGAAAGGGGGATCCCCGTGATCATGTCCGAGAATTTCATTCTGCTTGTCTTGAAGTAGCTTATGAGGACACATACCTAATGCGCCTTTTTCCCCAAAGCTTGGGAGGAACAACCACATCATGGTTCTCCTGACTTCCAGGTGGCATTAGAACATTTGAGGAACTCATCCAGAAGTTCCTATCTCATTACTCTTATAATATTGAACGCGACATCACCATGGCTGATCTATGCAACACCAAACAAAAACCAGGTGAATTATTCGCAGTATTCCTGCAACGATGGCGCCAAATGTCTAGCAGACGTTCTCTTCAGTTACCTGAACGAGAACTAGTGGAAATTTTCATTTCCAACTTAAACGAAGAAATGGAATTTCACCTGGATGTCAAAGACACAGACTCTTTTAACGATATGATCACCAAGGGTATAAAATGTGAAAGGGCACTCATCAAAAAAGGACTCATCAAAATCTTTAATGAACCAAAAGATGCTCCTCGCCCGCGCTTCAATAGCGATAAACCAAACTTCTGGAACAAGAATAAGAACATCGTCAACGATGGAGTTGTGGATGCTCGAACTGTCCAAAATGCACAACCTGTGGTTCGGTTTGCAGGACAAAATCCTCCACCTCAAAATAACACAAATGTTCCTCTTAATCAAGGTCGCATCACATCTCATGATGAACCAAGACCTCGTCCACAAAAACAAAAACGCACATACACTCCCTTAGGGGAACCCATTGAAACAGTGTTGCGACAACTCCTCTCTCAAAATTTGGTCACTCTACCTAAGCTATCAAACTATGAGCCTCAAGTCAAACCAACATGGTGGAGAGATACTGAACACTGTGAGTTCCATCAAGGACGAGGACATAAGACAAGTAATTGTCACCGATTGAAGGATCTCATTCAGGATCTTATTGATCGAGGAGAAATTGAAATTGAAGGACATGACCCAAAAACGACCAATAATGATCATCTCATGTTCAAGGATCCACTTCCATCACAAGATCAAAGGGGTCCTTCCACTTCCCAGCGAGGCACTGATACCACTGATTATACGCAAGCTGCGTATAATTACACTGTAAATCACCTGTATGATGCCAGTGAACAAATTGCAACCATAACCTTCAAAAATCCCACCTCAAATTGCAATGTTGTTACACGTCGTGGCAAGGTCACCATCAAGGCAGCTCCACAAGGCACCACCTCCGTCCCAAAGCAGTACAATCTTGTGGAACAATTAGACAAAACCCCTGCACTTATATCCATTTTGGAGCTTTTGCGTCTGTCACCCTCTCATAAAACAATCTTGGATCAAGCACTCCAAGAGGCGTCAGTCCCTGCAAATCTAAATACGGACCAATTTCAAGCCATGGTTGGAAGTCTAAAGTCATCACCTTGTCTCACTTTTTCTGAAAGTGACAACTCTTCTTTCCAACAACCTCATAATGCTTCGCTACACATTGAAGGCTTTGTCAACCAACACAGGATCAAGCGAGTCTTGATTGATAATGGAGCAGGCCTAAACATTTGCACACTACAGTTGGTCACAGCATTGGGATATGCAATAGAATCAGTGGATCCTCGTAAGAAGATCACCATCAAGGCCTATGATGATGCAGAGCGTTCATCCAAAGGAGCTGTGGTACTACCAATCCGAGTGGGCCCTGTGGTAAAACACATAATTTGTCAGGTTCTGGACCTTCCTCTGCCATATAATCTATTATTAGGGAGACCTTGGATACATGCCATGCAAGCTGTGCCATCTACCTACCATCAATGTATCAAGTTCCCACATAATGGTGCAGAGATAACAATCCTGGGCGATGCAAATCCCTTTGCATTTTGCCATAATATTAGCCATCAACCAGAGATTACTGTTCCTAATAATAGGGAAGCCATTTCCTCCGCATCATATGTAAGTCCCACCTCTCTTGCCAGTTCGAACACCCCTATACCCAAGCAAGAAAAGCTTAAGATGAAAGTAGCAGAGGAAGGTCCTGGAGAATACAATTTGAGTCAACTCTTTTGTGTGGGACAGATGCCCACTTCTCCTAGAACACATGGTAAACCACAGCAGTTACTCCAGCAACGACTAATCACGACAGCATGTGCTTGGACGCCTTTCGTCCTTGGAAAGAGTCAAGAGGAAGAAACACAAGATGAGGACCTAGCGGACTGGATCTATAAAGATCCCATCACCACTGACAAACCGCAAGTTACACTTCCTACGGAACAGTATGGTAAAGGCCTCCTCATTATGCAGAGAATGGGATATGATGGTCAGAGTGCTTTGGGATACTGCAAACAAGGACGACATGAACCGCTTCTGCCAGAGTTCAAGCCCAAAGGTAATACAGGCCTAGGCTTTGAAAAAGAGATCCTTCCTAAACTCAGATTTAAAGGAAAACCTAGCAAACCATTTTGCCCACCTACTGTAAAGAGGACACCTTTCATAATCAAAGCACCATCAAGTAATATTGTCACTGCCCCATCGAGGCTCACAAACCCACCGCAACCATCATCAGTGCCAAAAATCCCACCAATCGAACTAGTAATCCCATCCACAGCAGTCATCACATCAATAAAACCATTCATAGCAGCAACTATATTGGAACCCGTAGCAGCATCTATGGCACCAGCCGTTCCAATAGAAGCCACTAAATCAACAGTGTCGATACTTCCAGTGACAAAACCTTTAAACCCCATCACAGTTCCTGCAGCACCGATCACTACAAAGATACATAAACCAATCACACCTGCAGTATTCAACTCCAGCGACATCCCAGTATGGTATAGCAATCGGATGCTGGAAAGTGATTCAGAGACCGACTCACATGAGTGGGAATTTGATTCTGTACAGCTTAACACTTTAGATAAAGAAGACACGTCACCACCTCCGCCACGCAAAGACATTCCTGTTTACGGAGAAGCACAGATAAAGACCACTTGGGTACCTGAGCTGGAAACATCTTCCACAGACCCTACGTCTCATCCTACGCCGGATTCTGACAGGGAGAGTACCATTAATGACCTTCGCCACACTGTCTTAACCCTCACTGATACATCTCCCGCACTTAACTTAATCGATGAAGTAATGCCCATTATCCACCCTGAACTCATCGAATGGAACCAACCAAATCCCCCATGTCTTGACCTCTTCCAAAACGATGAGGCTATCATTGACTTTTTGGAATTACGGGATAATCTACCAAGCGGGGATCACAAAGCTGGATTCGCCATTGAACTTAATAGCGCAGCATACTTCGGGGCGGATGCCAAACCCTTCAGCTGCAAAAATATAACATTAAAACATGGATCTTCCAGTGAAAACCACACTGTGGCACTATTTGATCCAACAAAAGTAAAAAGAAAGAGCGTATCCAACGGTGAAAACCTCTCTGAGGCACTTGAGGATGAAGGGTTTGACATCCTCCCTGCTAGTACACAACAGGAACGATCAACGATTCTTATCGAGGAAACCAAAGAATATAATGTGGGGACTCCTGAAAACCCTCATATCATACATCTGGCATCTCTTCTCACTCCAGAGGAACAGCCTCAATTCATAGAGTTCTTCCAGAAGCGTCAGATCAACTTCGCATGGTCATATGCAGACATGCCTGGGCTTGATCCTGATTTAGTCATGCATCACCTCACCGTAGCAAAAGGAGCCAAACCTGTCAAGCAGAAGCTTCGTAAGATGCATCCTCAGATTGTCGTGCTAGTCAAAACAGAACTCAAGAAACTCCTGGATGTTGGTTTCATTAGACCAATTGATTATGCAGAATGGATCTCCAATATTGTGCCAGTTGGCAAACCAAAAGGGGGCATCCGCATTTGTACAGACTTCAGAGATCTAAATAAAGCATGTCCTAAGGATGACTTCCCTCTACCAAATATTGACATCATAGTAGATTTGACAGCAGGACATGCCATGCTTTCACTCATGGATGGCTTTTCAGGATACAATCAAATAAAGATCGCACCAGAGGACCAACATAAGACAACCTTCACATGTCCATGGGGCACATACTGCTGGAATGTAATGCCTTTTGGTCTAAAGAATGCAGGAGCGACCTATCAAAGAGCAATGACCACCATCTTCCATGACATGATGCATACTATGATGGAAGATTATGTGGATGATTTACTAGCAAAATCACTTACTAGAGAAGGACATCTTCACATCTTAGATAAAATCTTTGATAGACTGGAACAATACCATGTTCGACTCAACCCAAAGAAATGTGTCTTCGGAGTGACCTCCGGGAAGCTTCTAGGATACATTGTCTCAAGCAAAGGTATTGAGGTCGATCCAGCAAAGGTTAAGGCAATCATGGACATGCCACCTCCAAAGAATATCAGTCAGCTAAGAACACTACAAGGACGGCTTCAATCTATCCGCAGATTCATTGCACAATTGGCTGATAAGGGTCACCCATTCACACACCTGCTACACAAGAACATCCGCTTTCAGTGGGATGACAGATGCCAGCAAGCATTTCAGGCGCTTAAAGACTATCTCATGAATCCACCATTGCTGATGCCACCAGATCCAAGTAGACCATTATTGCTCTATATCTCAGCAACAAGTACAGCATTGGGTGTACTACTGGCACAACATAATGCAGAAGGAAAAGAGTGTGCTATTTACTACATCTCTCGCACACTTGTGGGCTATGAACTCAATTACACACCTATTGAGCGAGCTTGCCTAGCAGTAATCTTGGCAGCCACTAAACTGAGGCACTATCTGTTAACACACAAGGTACAACTCATCGCAAAAATTGATCCACTCAAATATTTACTCAGCAAAGCAGCATTGACAGGTCGCTTAGCTAAATGGGTAATGATTCTAAGTGAATTCGACATCGAGTATGTGGACCGTAAAGCTATCAAAGGTCAGGTCATTGCAGATCAATTGGCCGATGCACCACTCATAGGCGATCATCCTCTCATTTCCAATTTTCCAGATGAAGAGATATTCATGATCACAGAAGCACAACCATGGAAACTATATTTTGATGGTTCATACACTAGGCACGGCTCGGGGGCAGGCATTCTGTTTATCACACCTCAAGGTGATAGCATCCCGAAGTCTTACAGGCTCACATTTCCATGCACAAACAACATAGCAGAGTATGAGGCCTTGATCACAGGACTCAAGTTAGCCGTACAATGGAAATTACAAGAACTACAAGTATATGGCGACTCCCAACTAGTCATTCGACAAGCAACAGATGAATATCAGACCAAAGATGATAAAATCATGCCATATAAGCAAATGGTGGACACTCTAAAGACATCATTTACTACTATCACTTTTGAGCAGATACCAAGAGATCAGAATCGAGCTGCTGACGCTATGGCTACCATCGCATCTCTACTAGATCTTCCACAGAATTCAACATGCTACGAGTTCTTGGTAGAACAACTTTGGATCCCCGCTTATGATATCCCCGAATCTGAAATGATATGTTGCCTTGTTGGTTCTGAATCCCCATGGTACGGTGAGTTCTACACCTATCTCCGTGATCACACCCTTCCTCCCAACCAATCAAATAACCAACGAAAAACCTTCATTCGCCAAACTGCTCGATATACCATTATTGCCGAAACCCTATACCGACGCGGTCTTGATGGTACTCTCCTTCAATGTCTGGAACAAGGTGAGATAACAAAGGCTTTGGAAGAGGTACATGAAGGAATTTGCGGGACTCACTCAAGTGGTCCATCACTAGCCAAGAAGATCATGCGAGCTGGATACTATTGGCCATCTATGGAAAAGGATTCCTACTACTTTGTTAGGAAGTGCAAAAAATGTCAAGTTCATGGCGACCTAATACATGCACCAGCTCAAGAACTGCAACCAATCACAACACCATGGCCTTTTTGTCAATGGGGTCTTGATCTTGTGGGTAAAATCCATCCATCTTCATCCAATGGCCATAAATTCATTATTACCGCCACCGAATATTTCACCAAGTGGATCGAAGCTGTTCCACTTACCCAAGTCACCGGCAAGCAGATCGCCTCATTCATCCTCAACTACATCATCTGTCGGTATGGTGTACCCATGTCCATTGTCACAGATAACGGTCTCCCTTTTAAAAATCAAGATGTCCGTGAACTTTGTGAGAAATTTCATATCCAACACCGCTTTTCCACTCCCTATTACCCACAAGGCAATGGTCAGGCCGAAGCATCCAATAAAAACATATTGAGGATCCTAAAGAAGACAGTTAATGATGCCGGCCGTGATTGGCATGTTCAATTGAATCCAGCGCTATGGGCATATCGAACTAGCATTCGGACCCTTACAGGTGCAACTCCTTATTCATTGGTCTATGGTGCTGAAGCTATCTTACCTATTGAGGTCGAGATACCATCCTTACGAGTTTCCTTGCATAATCTCATCGATGATGAAGCCTACAGAGTATCCCGTCTTCAGGACTTAGAGTTACTTGATGAGAAGCGACAAGCTGCATACAATCACCTCAAAGCCTATCAGCAGCGCATGAGTAGAAGCTACAATCACCGAGTTAGATCTCGTACATTTGAGGTAGGTGATCTTGTTCTTCGAGAAAATCCTCGCAACCAACCAAACAGAGAACATCAAGGCAAGTTTGAATCAAACTGGTTGGGCCCATATGTTGTCACTGCTGTATTCGGGTCCGGGGCATATCAGTTGGCTACATCAGACGGAGAACCGCTCGCAGATCCAATCAACAGCATGCACCTCAAACGGTTTTACACATAAGCTGTACAGAGCATCAGGCTCCCCTGCCTATCAGAAAATACCAAAAAACATTCAGAAAAATGTCCTGAAGAAAATATAAAAACATTCAAAAAAAGTAAAGAAAAATCATGCATCCAAACGGTGAACAACCACTCCGGTGGCACCTTGGGTAAGAACGATGGTGAAAACCTGGCAAACAGGCGCCACTCGTAAAGGCTATGGCTCCATTATCTTTCAGACTTGTGGCGATCACATCTACTTCATACATACATCCATCCATCCATCAACCATGGCTTGTTATTCCTCTGCAATTATGATAGTACTCCATACATCTTGCATCCCGCTTTTTCATAGTCATGTCTAAAACTGGGGGCAATGCCTTTAACCTATTGATGGAAGTGGATTCTACATTGTCTTATGATTCATTAAGTTCTTCATTCAAACAATCATCAAAAATCCAAAAACATTCAAAAATATCTCGCAAAAATACCAAAAACATTCAAAACAATTCAAAATCCAAAAACATCGACAAAACCATTGAAAAATCACACAAAAACATGGCAACACCTTGTACATACTCATCCATGCAGATACCAAAACAAACATTGCGACAAACTACTCACACAATGACCATTTACCAAACAACCACACAATCCACATCAATAATCCAAAACTGTCTTTAAAACAAGGATGCATCCTTCCTTACCAAAACAAAGACAAGATGATGTTTTCTTTGACAAGAAAATTCTGTTAGGCTGTCAAATACTTGGTTGATTTGTGAGTAATTCATTTGTTTATCTGTATCGGGATCTTTCAGCATTGTTTTGTATCGTTTGTGCATTATTTCCGATGAAGTTCTGGGACATGTACTAATGGTGTCTACGTGGGAAGTTCACCAAGCTACGTGATCTTATGCAAAATGCAGTCATAGATCACTACGGCTTGCTGACTACAACGTATACCTCGACCATATGAGCATGAACCATTACCAAGGATCCATATTCTTTATTCTTTATGTATATATTGTTTGTTTGCAGGTACAATGCTTTTTCTTTGGTTCCTCCTACCTCATCCAAACTGGATAAAGGTTTTATCTCTTATTACGGTATGCACTTGTCTCAGGATATGATCAGTCTAAGATCAAGTAGGACGATCCAAGTCATGCATGAAAGGAGATAATCCTTGTCTGTTCCGCAAGCAATACTCAGGTCAACTTGATCCATTATATCAAGTTGCTTGTATTAACTTGCTATATCAAAATCCATGTAAGAAATACTCTGGTCATCTTGAATCTTTATGTCAAGTTGCTTGTATTTTCTTACAACATTTTAAAGCTCAATGATGAAAAATAAAGCACCATGGATCATCATTCCATCTCATCTGTATATATTGCATTTCGTTGCATTCCACCCATCCATACATTCATAATAGCTGCATATCATGCATACATAGTCATAATAATGCATACTCTATTTTACTCATCTTCTTCCATAGGACTCGGTCCTAGTCCTCCATATCTTCTATCTAACATCAAATCCCCCCTCACCCTCCCTATCTTGATCATCAACATCATCCTAATCCCTTCATCGCTTCCCATCCTCACTCATCCACAAAATTAAGCTAGTTACTCTGTCTACACAGATACATCGACTCCCACACACCTAGACTATCAACAGATACTCTGATCACGTATCTTCGGGTCTCAACAGGTAATCGATTATGGTAATCCTAGACTACATCAGGCATTTATCATAATGACCTAGTCTCAACGCGGCTGCCATGATTCCCCACAACCATCCATCACATGCACACACTATCAATTGATCAACCAATAAAACACAATCTAACGGACAATTACATCAATTGTCTACGTCTCAACGAGTATTTTGCTTCATATACCTTGACTTCATCGGACAATTACATCAATTGTCTAAGTCACCATCAGGTCACTTTGATTCACTTACTCCGACTTTATCATGTCCAAGCGACCAACTGACATCAACTGTCACGCTTTGACTTGACCGGGGCAATTCAACCGATTGCACCAGATTGTCCAACCAATTTTGATCAATTGTATAGCATCAATCAAAACCCCACACTACATCTGCTATGTATCTCTTGCATGACCTCAGGGTACTCGCTGGCTTGTTGTTTCTTCATATTCACTCCATTTTCTCCCATTCTTTCATCATTAGTTCTAATTTCTTCTATTCTACATCCCCTCCACTTTTCATTCTTTTTCGAGAGATCGCCCGATTTTTCAAAAAAATTCGGCCCATCTCTCGAGGGGGCATACCACCCATTAAATTTACATTTTATGGGGCATTTCTTCACACCTATTTTTCTTTCTTTGAAACGACGCGATAAACCGCACCGTCTCAAAGAGGGGCAAATGTAGTCACATAAATCTGTCCACTTAATTAAATGAATACTTAGTATTTATTTGATTATTTAACCATCAATTAATAATTAATTAAATTAATATTTAATTAATTCATCTTAACGCTCTTCTCCTATTAATTAAATAAATTATTCAATTTATTTGATTTAATTCACTTAACCAAATTCATACCATTAATTAAATAAATAAATCATATTTGTTTAATTAAATCTTCTCTCACATTTAAATAAATTAATATTTATTTAAATCCCCCAAAATCCCACCTCTCACATTTAAATAAATTAATATTTATTTAAATCTCCCAAAATCCCACCTCTCACATTTAAATAAATAAATCATTTATTTAAATCACCTTTATCCTCTACCCACTTGCATTTTCCTACAAAAGCAAGTTGCACAATTATTTTAAATAAATAATTTATTTAAATCACCTTTATCCTCCACCCACTTGTATTTTCCTACAAAAGCAAGTTGCACAACTATTTTAAATAAATTATTTATTTAAAATCCTATTTATCCTCACCCACTTGAAACCTTTAATGGTTTCCCTTAAAGTATTCAAACTTGATGGCTTTAAAGTCTTCAAACTTGATGGCTTCCTTCTATAGTCTTCTTAAAGACTTTAATGGTTTTCCTTAAAGTCTTCAAGCCTTTAATGGTTTCCCTCAAAGTCTTCAAGCATTTTAAATGCTTTATCTTCTTTTTCTCATTTAAATAAATTAATATTTATTTAAATATTTATCCAAATTCAACTTACACCATTTAATTGAAATAAATGATTTTATTTTAATTGAAAATACCAAAATTTCTCCCACTTGCATTTTCCTACAAAATCCACTTGTATGCCTAAACCCCTTCTAGATTCTTCTAAACCCTTCCTAATTAGCCTAATCCATCCCCTAAATATTGTCACATTCCTAAGCAAATTGGAGTCACTTCTCAAAGACTCCAAAGTCTTTGAAAAGCAATTAATGCTTTGTGTGTTCAACAAATTAACCCTCAAAGTCTTGGATAACCTTTGAAAGCTTTCAACCTTCAACCACTTAATCCCCAAAGTCTCCAATAACCATTAATGGTTAATTCAACCCTCCCACATGGTTAAAACATTTGTTTTGACTCAACCTCTACCCAACCCAAGGGTCTCATCAAGCCTTTAATGCTTTGACCATGATTATCTCTTAAACATTTGCACAAAGGTTTATCCTTGGATTAACTCTTAATCCAATGGGTAATCTTAATTTAGACTTGACCCTTACCTTCTAGATAACCATGAGGTCTTCTCAGGCCTTTAATGCCTCCAACCTCTTCTCTCAACCCAATCCTATGTTGAAACTTGTCACCATTTTATTGGTGCCAATTGTGCACATGGATCCCCAACTTTCAATCCTAACCCTTGTTAAGATTGCTCAATCTTAACCCTTCATTTCCCTATTTCTTCTATAAATAGAACCCTTCTCCTCAAGCAAAAGGAGAAGCATTTTAGAGTATTGTTGTTATACTGGCATTAGCATAGAGCTTTTTCATAGCATCACTATCTACTCTTGCATAGTATTTGCTTATCATATTCAACCATCTTGAATCTCCATATGGCATCCATGGCTAGTGCTAAAAGCTGAGAGCTACACTCGTTTGGGACTTGGAGAGGAGAGGAACAAGGGAGGAGCAACTATGAGCATCTTGATTAGCTATTTCATTTTATGTTTATATGCTTTCTATTTCATGCTTAATATCTCTCTTGATATGCCTATTTAGGATAATCTTTTGTTGCTAACACTAACGTTTGTTTCTTGTGCTCTTGTGTGTGTTGCCATCAAACAGATTTTCTAATCCTTTTTGCAGAGCATCATTTGGTGAACCCGACGTGAATCGAACACGCAACCAAAATTTCTCCCACTTGCATTTTCCTACAAAATCCACTTGTATGCCTAAACCCCTTCTAGATTCTTCTAAACCCTTCCTAATTAGCCTAATCCATCCCCTAAATATTGTCACATTCCTAAGCAAATTGGAGTCACTTCTCAAAGACTCCAAAGTCTTTGAAAAGCAATTAATGCTTTGTGTGTTCAACAAATTAACCCTCAAAGTCTTGGATAACCTTTGAAAGCTTTCAACCTTCAACCACTTAATCCCCAAAGTCTCCAATAACCATTAATGGTTAATTCAACCCTCCCACATGGTTAAAACATTTGTTTTGACTCAACCTCTACCCAACCCAAGGGTCTCATCAAGCCTTTAATGCTTTGACCATGATTATCTCTTAAACATTTGCACAAAGGTTTATCCTTGGATTAACTCTTAATCCAATGGGTAATCTTAATTTAGACTTGACCCTTACCTTCTAGATAACCATGAGGTCTTCTCAGGCCTTTAATGCCTCCAACCTCTTCTCTCAACCCAATCCTATGTTGAAACTTGTCACCATTTTATTGGTGCCAATTGTGCACATGGATCCCCAACTTTCAATCCTAACCCTTGTTAAGATTGCTCAATCTTAACCCTTCATTTCCCTATTTCTTCTATAAATAGAACCCTTCTCCTCAAGCAAAAGGAGAAGCATTTTAGAGTATTGTTGTTATACTGGCATTAGCATAGAGCTTTTTCATAGCATCACTATCTACTCTTGCATAGTATTTGCTTATCATATTCAACCATCTTGAATCTCCATATGGCATCCATGGCTAGTGCTAAAAGCTGAGAGCTACACTCGTTTGGGACTTGGAGAGGAGAGGAACAAGGGAGGAGCAACTATGAGCATCTTGATTAGCTATTTCATTTTATGTTTATATGCTTTCTATTTCATGCTTAATATCTCTCTTGATATGCCTGTTTAGGATAATCTTTTGTTGCTAACACTAACGTTTGTTTCTTGTGCTCTTGTGTGTGTTGCCATCAAACAGATTTTCTAATCCTTTTTGCAGAGCATCAATTGTTAAATTCATCGGATGTGAATTCACCACCCTGATCAGATCTTAAGCATTTGATCTTCAATCTTGTCTTTGTCTCAACTATAGCTTTAAAGTTCTTGAATTTTTCAAAGGCTTCAGATTTCTCCCTTAGAAAAGTAACTCACATCATTCTAGAATAGTCACCAATGATCAGCATGAAATATCTATCACTGTGAAAACTTCTTATTCTAGCAGGACCACATAAATCAGTATGAACAAGATCAAGAACATCATTAGATTTGTCTTGAATAATCTTAAAATAAGTTCCGACTTGCTTTCCCATTTGACATTCCTTACATACCGGATTATGAGGGTTCACAATCTTAGGTATATCTCTTACTACCTTAGTTGAACTGATCTTTACAATGTAATCAAAATTCACATGACACAACCTCTTATGCCTTAGCGAACTCTCATCAATATGTGCAATAAGACATGTCTTTTCACTAGAGTTCAAATAAAAGATGTTACCTCTAGTCTGAGTACCAATTGCAATCTCCAATTTAGATCTGTTGTTGATTTTGCATTTTCCATCCTTGAACCGTAATTGAAATCCCTTATCCACCAAATTTCCTACACTCAAAAGATTGTTCCTTAAACCTTCAACATAATAAACATTATTAGTGTTATTCTTACTATCCAATGATATAGTGCATCTTCCTCTAATCATGCATGCTTTGTCATCTCCAAATCTAACCAAACCACCATCAAATTCTTGCAAAGATAAAAACTTCTTATTATCTCCAGTCATATGATGTGAACATCCATTGTCTATTACCCATTCATCCTTGTCTTCAACTTTAGCAGCAAGGGCCTTCTCTTCATTTTGAATGACAGGTTTTGAAGTATCTTCCTTGATAGCTAAGAATATCCATTCCTTTCCAGTGCCGGATCCACTAGTTGAATCTTTTGTCGGTTCATCATCAAAATCATCAGTTACACCTTCCTCATCAGCATAATAGAATGATTTGTCTATGTTCCTCCTGTACTTATGCTTGTTCTGATATTCATGGTTAGGCTTAAAAGATCTTCTAGCTTTCTCTTCAAATCTTGAATTCCTCTTAGGACATCTAGATGAAAAATGAGCTATCTTATTACATGCAAAACATTTGAAAGGTGATTTTCCTTCATACTTACTTCCTGTCGGACCTTTAGGTACTCTTCTATCAAATAGGGCTTCAAGTTCCTCAAGCTCTTAATCTTGTTTCCTCATTCCTCCAATTCCTTCGTATATAATTCTTTCCAAACACTCTTTTTGGTTGATGATGTAGATGCCTTGAATGCAGAATTTGTCTTTGTAGCTCCTTGAGGACCAAATTCTTCAAGCTCAAAAGTAGACAACTTTCCAACCAAAGTATCCCTATTGACAGAAGTGTTAGACATTGTTCTCAGCTCATTAATTCCAGTAGCCTTCATCTTGTAAGCCGATGGAAAAGCTCTCAATACTTTAGAAACAATCTCATCTTCGCTTAGAGATCCACCACAACATTGAATTCCAAAAACAATTTGATTAACTCTTTCCATAAAAGTAGAATTTCTTTCATCTTCCTCCATTCTCAGGTTCTCATACCTTACCTAGTAACCATCAAGTTTATCAATTTTAACAATAGGGTCACCTTCATTTAGAGTCTCCAACTTATCTCATATAGCTTTTGCAGATGATTTGTTCGTTAATCCCATTACTTGTTGATCTGAAAGGGTTCTCAAAAGGGCTTCTATCGCTCTACAGTCATTTTAAATGTTCTTATCCAATTCTATCGGAGGAGGGTTGTCAAATGCCAAATCATAAGGGGTATAGCCTTTCTCGGTGATCTCCAAAATCTCCTTGCTAAGACATCTCAGATGAGTTTCCATCTGAAGCTTCCATACTCTGTAATTTGTTCCTTCAAGCCTAGGGTTGTCCTTCTAGTAAGCAATTGAAGTTGAATGATTACTCACCATAGGATCTTCCTCAAGCAGTTAAGCTTCTGCAGAGAGGACCAGGCTATGATACCAATTGTTAGGATAACTAGTGAACAACTGAGAGGGGGGGGGGGGGTGAATCAGTTGTTAAAAGATTATGAAACTTTAAGCACACAAAACCTTTTACCAGAATGCATAAACCAAATACCGAAATAGAAAATATATCAAGTAAGCACAAACATAAATCATAAACCAAATACCATGCATCCACAACACATAACACCAAGATTTGTACATGGAAAACCCGATAAAGGGAAAAACCATGGTGGGAAGCCTACGCACAATCAAATGATACTTGTACAGTAATTATGTGATTATAATAAGGGGCCTACATATGCAGGAAGGCCAACAACCTAGAGCACATTGTTCATCACAAAGGAGCCTCATTGACTACAAAAGAAATCCAGACTACAATCCGGAAATAAGAATGAACTGCAAGAATAACATCTCCTATGCCTAATTACATTTCATGTTAAGCTCAATGTCGGAGGTCTTAAACCTCTTACACAAACCCAATTCGATCACCTATGACTGACCAAAACCTCTACATATGATTACAACTTTATTCGCACACAGATAATCCCATAACCATGACCGAGGATCTACAAAGAGATCTTACATCATATTTATACCAACCTGAGACCTAAACAATTAGGTCGGCCACCTAAAAGATAATACAATTGTTAGAATAACCGGTGGTCAACTGAGAGGGGGGGTGAATCAATTGTCAATAGATTATATTAATCAAACCACTTTATAACCTTTAACTGGAGCACATAAGCATTGAATACTAGAATAGTAGAAACAGATACCAGTAAGCAATAAAAACTAAGAATGAAACAAAGAATTAACACAATGCAATCATACCACATAACACCATGATTTGTACATGGAAAACCCGGTAAAGGGAAAAACCACAGTGGGAAGCCTACCCACAGTCAGATAATACTTCTATAAAAAGTATGTGATACAATAAGGAGCCTGCACATGCAGGAAGGCACACTACCTAGAGCGTACTGCTCATTACAAAGGAGTCTCACTGACTATAGAGAGGTTATAACCACCTCAATATAATTGGACAACAATCTAGAAGAATGAACTGCCAGTTAGAGCATCTACCATGTCTAATTACAATCCTGGTTAAGCTCAATACCAGAGGCGTTTGACCTCTTACATAAACCCAATTCGATCACCTATGATCGACCAAATCTCCTTCACATATAATTTTTCATTCCATGACCACGACCATGATCTACAATGAGATCTTACATTAATTTATACAAACCCTAAGGCCTAAACCAATTAGGTCGGCCACCTAAAAGATATTATAATTAGATCATTACATACATCCATATTACAATGATATGCCATGTTAGCTTTAGACCAAAACAACATTAACCAATCCATAAATCATCCTGGTAATGTGTAGAGAACACGTAACATGATACCGATCCATAACCTGGATAGGTACCAGACCTAATTTGGGTCCACCACACCAAAGCAATGTCTCCAATCAGTCGAGGCATGGACAAAGATCACATTCTGCATCCTAAATTCCATCTAGAAGCCGCACCAACACCACTTATGCATCATGTCAAAGATTCTTAGTAAAAGCTCTGTAGGTAAAACCTTAAACCCTTACTGGTATAGGCTTACTAGAGTGTATGATAGCATTCGATCATCAAGTCAATACCAACTGACCAAAACATACTCCAGAAACATCAAACCAAACATATTCCATTGATCCAAACATGTCGATAGTATCCAATTGATAGTCCCTTCTGGCGGTAACACTAGTTCTTCTACCGGTAACCAAAATCTGTCTGTCGGTAACCAATCATAATAGCTAGTGTTGACATCAATGACAAAACATCAATGCAACACATAATCAATTCCTTCATATTGTCAACAACAATAAATCCATTACATAAACCCACAAACCAATGATAAACCAAGTCGGCCTAAGACCAAAACAACAATAACCAAACAATAAATCCAACTGGTAACGCATCGGGAGCATCCACCAACACGTTACATAAACCGATCCATAACCTAGCAAAATAAGACCGAACCTAAAATAGGTCGCCATAAGCCAAATGCCACATCACCGATCAACTAGAACATGAACAAGATAACCATCAGCATCCCAAAAACCTTCTAGAAGCCGCACCAACACCACATATCGAATCCAACAAAAGATCTTCAATAAAGCTCTGCCGGTAAAACCCTTACCGGTAACCAAAAGGCTTACTAGAACATATGATAGCTTCCGGATCACCAAATCTCGAACCAGCCGAATCTGACACGCATCTGAATAACATGAATGACTGAACCAAACCAATTCCACCAATCGGAACATACCAGAGACAAATCTCCTAATCATCATCAAAGTCAAACCACTCTACCTAAACCCGGTAGACAACTAAAGAATCTAGTTTTGACATCAATGACAAACATCAATGCAACACATAATCAATTCCTTCAAATTGCCAACATCTTTCTCATGTGAAACTTTTTAAAAAAAGGGTTTCTCCATGTAAATGTTGTGTTGATATGTTTTTATTCTTATTATTGATTTTATGTAATCACTTAAACATCATATGACAATCCTTAGATAAAGATTCTTTACACTTTTTATCATAGTATTTTCACCCTCTCTCTCAATAAACTAAAATCCAACAATCCAATTAACCCAATCAATCCCACATAGGTATGAAGGATGTTATCCAAAGGCTTTTAGCAAGGAATCATAACCAAAAACATAAATTTGAGAAGTTTTGTTGCACCACTTGCAAGCATTAGCACATTGAAATCATCCAAAATCTCCCCTAGCATTCTTGTTCCCATGAATAAAAAACAACCCACTTATCGCTACTTGAAGCTGGCAAACTATATCCAAGAGATAATTGAGTAGGTAGACATCAAGCCTAAGGGAAATGCACCCATATCACAAAATGAACATCACCTTATCCAATGCATGATAAATTTTTTTTACAACTTAAGGTAAAAAAACCCATTGATCCCATAAATCCTAACCAAGGACAAAATTATTATCAAGCCCTCATTGACCCTATCTAGGAACCAACATCATATGCATTAGGCCCAACCATCTTTGTTCAATTTGGTTTTGTTAGAAATGAGAAATTTAAAAATCCCAATAGTTCCAAATTATTAAAGATGGATCTGTGTCTTGCTTCCAAATAATGAAAATCCCATCACAAATTGAATGTGTAAAATAATGAAATATTAAGGTAAAGGGCTTAGCCTTCATAAACAAGGAATCCTTGAACCCATTCCTGTTTATGCAGATGAAGGATTCTAGGGCATCAAACTCTCTTGGTAAGAAAAATAAGGATGTTTCTCCCAACATTAAAATAGGTATCTATCATTGTTCCTCTAAAGGAAATACTACCACTAATTGCTTCCTCAACCCAATCATTTCCATCACCAACCCTTCCATCACATGTTCCCTATCACCAATCCTTCCTTTGAACCTATTGCCAACCTTATCCATCCACCTTTTGAATCTATCACCCTAGACCAACAAAATCATGTACCATTCCATATTGATGAAGTTGTCACTACAATCATAGGACTCCAAGTTAATACATTAGGGATTAAAAAAGGAGCTTTGAAATAGAATTGGACGAATTAACATATCCCAATAAAACCCTCCAAATGCATTATATCCCCACACCTTAAAAATTGAAATTCAAAGTATTTCAAAGGCCAAAGGCCCAAAAATCTACATGGATTTAAAAATACCATAAACCTAAGTTCACAATTAAAATACAAAAGTCGAAAGTTTGTTTGGGTTCCAAAATCTAGTCTTTAGAAATCAAGGATCCTAAAGCAAAAAACCACAAATCTAAAGCCAACAATTAGTATTCCACAATCTCAAACACTCACACATTTGAAATCTACTTGGACTCCACAATTTAGCAAACAAAAAATACATGCAATCCAAGTATCCATGCAAAAATCTCAGAAGCTAAAACAAAAAATTAATTTGGATCCCAAATTTTAATAACAAGATACTCAAAATCCTAAATTTGACATCCTACCACCAAAGAGCATAAACATAGTTGATCACCTAAATCTACAAGTCCCAAAATACAACATAGATTGTGAACCTGATGAGCCTAATTCCCCGTGGTCCCATCATAGTTACACATGTCTTGATAATCCCATTGTTTCATCCATTTCTTTTACCCATCCAAAGTTGTCACTCCACATACCTTTTTCACTACATCCCTTTCATCCAACCCTTCACATAATACCCATACATTGTCCATTCAACCTACCTCCCACTCCATTTTCCTTAACAATACATCGGGGAGAAGCCAACACATCATAGCTCATAATAACATCAACTAAACATAACACTAGCAACGCGATCCACCTAAAGATGTTATGTAAAATGGGATATTATCGGCTCACCATGAAAACAAACTCTTGAATCCACAATGTATAAATCAAAATATCAACTACACCTAGACTCGTTGGTCCCAAGGTTCTCCCCATTGTGACGAAGGCCACAAAAGTGTGTTGTGATTTGTCTAGCAATGTTCGCCTCCTCTTAAGGGTGCTACTTCTAGGTGGCCTTATGGGGATGTTGGGTTGTTGATTGATGGTCTTGGGTGGCCAATTGTTGATTCTTCCAAATATTACCCCTATCTAGCTTTAGCAATCACTTTGGCTTGCACTAAAGGCAAAAACTAAGATAAAGAAATTGATGAGGGGTGAGATGCCCCTAACATCACTTTGAACTTCATTGATGTATGGGGCAAGCCGGATGGCCAAGACCCATCGCCTCCTCTTACTTCTAATGTCCTTGTTGCTTAATAACCTTGATTATGATGTTGGTTTTTTTGTTTCGAATTTAAGCTCGTGTGACTCTCAAGATGTGATCTTATATCCAATCATCTTTTTTAATGAATATGTATATTTTTCTCTCTTAATTAATAAAATACTAGCACCTATCCATCGAAAAGAAAATTTCAACTACTCAATATTTATTTTTATAAATATATCTTCTTAATACAACTACCTTACTTAATAGTTTGACTTTTATCTCTGTTTTTACCTAATTTAGTCTGCATATTAACTGCCCATTGTTTACTCTTATTTATAATATGCTATAAACACTACTCACACAACCACTAAAGGTGATAAAAGCTTTCCATTGGGCTCCATTAAGAAAACTTTGGTAAGCGTTGTGGATTTTACTTGTGCACCTTTCTTTGAGGATGTGTAAATTGCAAGCGAGTTCAAAGGATCTGTGACATTAGTTTTTCCTTTTTCTACAAGACAGTATCTTTGAAGTTGAAGGCATCACTTTTCGTCTTTAATACACCTTTTTTGTCAATTAAAAAACACTAAAGAAGAGCTTGCTTGCAAGGCATCCAGTATACAGTGGCAAACTTTTCTAGTTTACTGTTCTATCAATGAAAATGAAGATATATAGGTATATATATAGATATAGATATGCAGATATATAGCTCGTGGAAGGCTGCAAGATATCATTCCCCAAGTAAAAATGTACACTAAGGGAGAATCTGCTCTTGGCTTAGAGGATTTAGCCATATATGCCTCCTTAGTGGGTTCTCAGATTTCTTTTGCTGTGATTGGTGTTCTCACGGGAAATGAATTGGCAAAGGGTACAAACCCCCTGACTTTTGTGGCTTATTCCAGTGGCTTTGGGGGCTTGATACTCGCCCCTTTTGCCTTCTTCCTTGAAAAGTAAGAAGTCCTCTGAATCATAATCTATTCTGATGATAGATTTGCAGAAATTATGAAATATATGTGCATGATGGATGTGGGAATTCAAACTTGAATTAAACAAAACTGTCCCAAAAGCACACCATGACAATATGTGAAGTACCTTGTTCCAATTGGAGTCTTGCTTTGAAATATTTCAGACCATGATATAAGATTGCTTGGATACTTCAGGGAACGCTATATACTTAATCTGTTCAAATTTATGTTGAAAAAATGCAGGAAAAAGCGGCCCAAGGTGAGTTTATCTCTGTTGGGTCAAGTGATTGTGCTCTCCCTTGGCGGGTGAGTTGATTTGTAGCAGAGTTTTTAATGTAATGTGATATAAATGGAACCAAAAACCAGAATTCTAATGCCCTGTTTGTCTGTTATTAAAGAGTGTGCGCATTTCAAGCTTTGTTATTGATGGGATTGAAGGAAACGTCTCCTTCCTTCTCTTCAGCAATGCCCAACCTGGCACCTGCAATTATTTTCATCATGGCATGGGCTTTTGGGTGAGTACTCTGTAATCATGTTTTCTACTTCTTACAAGATTGAATTGTGTTTTCTGCCCTGGTTTTTCTGGTTTAATGGGTACTGTACTTTTTTGCTTTGCAGAATGGAGAAAGTAAACATGAAGTGTGCTCACAGCAGATTCAAGATTGTGGGTACAGTGATTTGTGTGTGTGGAGCAATGGCCATGAGTTTCCTGCATGGGCCTGCTCTAAGCCAACTCTGGCCTTCACCAGAGGCAAAGGCTCACACACAAAACATCATTCTTAACTTTCTACATGAGGGGAATTCAGACAAAACTATTACAGGATGTATTTACCTCTTAACAGCTGTGACAATCCTGTCATCTGTTATGATAGTACAGGTCCTATCTGACTTTTTCTTTTTCCTTGTAGTTTTCACTCAGTTTATTGTACAATTATGTTCTGACTAAAGTTTGTGCGCATGCAGGCTCAGACATTGAAGAAGTATCCAGCCCCACTAACCCTGACAGCAATCACATCACTTCTTGGCTCCATCCAAACTGCTGTCTTGATAATGACTGTAGACAAGGGTGTTGATGCATCATCATGGCTTTTGGATTGGAATGGAGTTGTGACTGTTATATTTGGGGTGAGTGAAATATATTGAATTTTCTATGTTTTGATCAACTGAGTCTTGTTTTGAAATGTTGTGTATAATGCAATTTCTTTTTAAGAATTAAACTGTGTAAGTATTTTGAATCGATGTTTCAAATCACACAGTGATCCATTTTATGTAGATGTAGATTGCTAATTTGGATGAGTCACTTGCGCAGGGATTCTTTTGCAATGCAGTAGCATTTACTTTGCAGTTATGGTGCATTCAAAAAAGAGGGCCTGTATTTGTGGCAACATTCAACCCTGTCTCTACTGTTTGCTCTGCTATTTTGTCATCCTTCTTTCTAGGTGAAACCTTGCATATAGGAAGGTGGGTCTTATTTTTTAAATTGCAGAGTTTAAATAGAACTATATTTCTTTCTCTTATTATAAATGAATGGAATTGTTTTTGAGATGTTTGTTTGACACCATGATATTGGATTCATATTATGAACAGTTTATTAGGTGTGCTGCTAATATTTGGGGGTCTGTACTTGGTTCTATGGGGCAAAAGCAAAGATGTCCATGAAAAAGAGCAGTTGAACAGTTGTGAGCAAGTATCAATAGATGTACAAAGACCATTACTACATTGATATTCAGAAAATGGTACAACCCAAGGTATTTATTGTTCAGGAGCTTTCAAACTACCATGCACTCACTGTATATGTAAGCCATTTGGCAGATGGACTGAATATAAAACCACTTCATCACAGATTCCCATGCCATAAAAACAGAGATATCCAATGTTTTTAGATTCCATACACTTGTCATTTGTTTGCAAACATACAAACTCAGGACATTTGTCTTAAAAGTTGGACATCCGGCCATACATACAAGAAAATGTTGACATAATCTTTGCAAACTATTCACCTAAATCCTCGTCTGTATATTCATTTAAATCATCAAATTGGGCTATGGTGTTATGGACGAGTTTATATGTTTCTTCCTTAATGTTAAAAAATTAAAAAGAAAAAAAAATCAATATTTAATCTCAAGATTTGTAGATGAGTAATATTTGGTAAAATAAATTTAAATAGACAATTCCACTTTAAAAGTACTCATTGAAAATTGAGTACTGAAAAATAAGGGTTTCTATTTTGGAGGGCAAGTTTTTAATATATCTTATAACAAATATTTCTTCATATTTATTAATCTTCATTCTAGTTAATTAAAAGAAATCTTGGATAACATACATAAAGATGCATATCCACTTTAAAAGCACCCATTAAAAATTGAGAACTAAAAAGGTTTCTATTTTGAAGGACAAGCTTTTAATTTATCTTAGAACAAATATTTCTGCTTTCTAACTATTTATTTCAGCTTGTGATGGATCATGTGGTATGATCCACAACATTGATGAAGAAAATGCTTTTTCATCTCATTTCATAGAAATAGATCACAAATCACCAATTAAACCCCATCCTTACTAATCTTCACTCATATTAATTAGAAAAAATATTAGATAACATACATAAAGATGTATATCCATCAAACACGACAACAAATCAAACCTTTTAAATTGTCTTGTTTACCCTCCCAATATCATCTAATGACATTTGTTATTATAAAATATGTCACTCTTGATAAGTAAATAAAAATTGTTGCAAATTGATTGGCTTTAGTTCCATTGATGACAAGGTCTACTTAAATGTGTGTAATCTTTTGGAATAACCAAATACTAGTGTTGTTATGATGGACTGCATGAGAAAAATGAATAGCCTTGCAAGTACAAGAGTGCAAACAATTTGAACTTAGAATCTATGGGATGCAAGTGATTTCTATGTCAATTAATCATGCTTCTATATCCTTATAGATCGAGTCACAATTAGAATAATTAACCTACTGCAAGTATCTTGTTGGTTCATGTTGTGACAATGATCCGTAATAGATTACCATGATTTAGAGTAATCATTGATTGCTCCTTTCTGCCTCCTAGACATTCTATAAGGAAACCACATGTAGAAGGTTAATTGATCCATCAAGCTTGTTAAATAATTGTCTGTTATCATATTCAATGGATTGTCTCCTTTGAGTTATCATGCTAATAAGGTAAATAATATGCACAAATATACATCAAAAATAAATTAAATAAAAGAAGTTAAAGAAATAACATATAAAAAATATTAAAAAGAAGGAAAAGGAATTGAGGGATCTCACCAAACTTAAGCCTAAAGTCTAAAGAGAATTTATGAGATTTGAGCCCCTCTCTTATATGGAAAGATATCAACCAATGGTCGTGAGTATGGTTCCAAGGGGGGAGGATGTTGTCATGCCATTGATAATCTATGGCATCTCCCCTCATTTTTTACAAAGCTTCAAATTAGAAAGGTAACTATTATGGTGTGTGGGAAGGGGGAAAGCCTTCACATGACCCTAATAAAAGGGGATGTTTAGAAGGAGCATTGGAGACATAAGCATAAAGGGAGCTAGGAAATATAGCATGGAACTATGTGTTTGGAATATGATGTCTCAACCTTTGTTTTCCTAGCATTGATTATTTAATTGTTAATGTTGATATTGTATTGATATTTTTTTCTATATAATTAAAATATCATGCACATCCAACGATGTCATTATGAGAGAAGCACTTTGAGTTGCCATCTTACATGTATAGTGCCACGAGTGGCATGGGTCCCATTTTTTAGGAGATAGGTGTCCCACCTTGTATGAGTTGACTAAAGTCATTATTGTTAGTTAACATGTGTCATATTTTCATTTAATAGCAGTGTTGATCATAAAACATGCTACAAACACCAGTTCAAAGAGATAAGAGTGTAATCCAACAATAATAATTCCATGATATATTAGAAAGCTACCATCAAAGTGTTGCAACCCTAAAGGGAGATATAAGTATAGATAGGATAGATAGTCACCAAGTGACTAAGGATAACTAAGAAAAGGGCTAAGGTGATGGATAAAAGATATACATGATAAAGGAGATAAAGGAATGTACATTGCATTATAAGATATTAACAAAAGAAAATTGATATTGATACAAGAAAATCTATCTTGCTGATGTAATATGATGTATGATATTTCTTTCGAATTTAAGTAGTTAAACTGGATCTGGAATTGACCTTTTGCTAACATTGGTTCCATTGCCAATACCTTGGTTAGGTTCTATTGGGGTTACTTCTAGAAACAAAATTTTCAAATTTCAATCAAGACTAGATAAGAAGAAGAACAAAAAATGCAAATTAACTAACAAAAACTTTATCTTCTTGGCATCTACCCTATGAGAGGGGGTAAAGCGCCAAGGGTATGGGAGATGGAAAGGGGGAAAGTATCTAGAAAAGGATGAAGAGACATGACTAATTGGAAAAAACCAATTAGGTAACCACCATGGGATGTAATATAGGGATAATGGAAGATTGGATCATAAACACCCATGGCAAAAGGAGAGAACAAGAACACAAGAGAGATCAAGGAGCAAGCAAAGACAAGGAGAACAAAAATAATGGCTAGCCCTAATGGTTTTAAGTGAGGAGATTAAGACAAAAGAGAAGAGAAGAGTGTGCCAATAAGGGTGCTATTGAGCACACCAATGTGGGTGCAACCAGAATAAGGAGAAATAAGGAGAAGTGGCATAAATCAAAACAAGATACTCTAGAAAATATGGACACAAAATTTTATGAGGTGCAAGAAATGGTAACCAAGATGTAGACAACAATTGAAAGATTTGATAAAAGAAAGTTGTTGATAGGTTCTAGTAGTAGCAATATGGCTCTTACCCTGTCACACCCCTCAAAGAATTTTAGTATTGTCACAGTCCATTTGGATGATAGGTTCAAGGTGCAATTACATATGCCAAAAAGAACTGATGTAGTCAAGGTAGGGAGATCCAATGAAGGACATCCCCGCCTTGCAGCCTAAACACAAACACCATGCAAGATATACTGGTAACTGGTAACACAACACAAATAAAGAAGAAAGACAAATTAGTAACACCACAAAATACATAACCAGTAAACAGTATGAACAATTCTTATAATAATTTAAAGAATTACATATGCCACATGCTGGACCACAACCCAGGATTACAAAACAACTCTTACAACTTAGATCTATGATCTACAAATCATCCTCTCAATAAATCATCAGTCGGTAACATCTTCCACTGTTCTGCACTGATCCGTACCTCAGCCATCCCGGCTTCAGTCCTACCAAACCAAAATCCAACTGGTTACAAAATATTCCATCAACATACAAATCTAAGATCCGCAAATCTTGTGCTCGACGAATAGGTCTCCGATAACAGTCGACACTATTCTGCATTGATCGAGACTTCAGCCATCCCGACTTCAATCTCCCCAAACCAGAATCTCTCTGGAAACTACATCTTCGCTCAGTCTCTATTTTCTTTGATGTATCTCCTCTATCTTCTGTCCTAAAATGAATCTCTAAACTTTCCCTTCATACCATCCGCAAGCAATAACAACTCGATCAAGTCGCCCAAAGACCAACCGGTTGATGAAACATGTAAACAATAACACGTCGCCCCAAATCACCAAGAACATCACCAAAATGCATAAAAAATCACACGGTCCTTTGAGAACATCAGACAAGGCTCAAGCAACATCGATCAACGATCCGCAAGTCACGGGAATCAACCGCAACCCAAATCGACTTCACTCCACACAATGCAAGACTAACCAGTAAGAACACATCAACACTGGGCCAATACCAGAATCAATATCTCACTGGAATCAAATCCAAATGCCATGAATCTCAAATATGATAAAGACAATGGACTTAAGGTGATAAATCCAAATCCACAACGCTACATTCTCAAACATGAATAAATTCCACGATCTCCAAGCAATTCCACAGCTAAATACTCCAACCAGTTTGAACTGCTCCGGTGCTCCTGCATCAGACTCTCAGGGTTAATTGAAAAGTGAGTCCCATCACTTGGTCTGGTTCGGTGATAGGTCAGTAGGTACTTGCAACTACCTCAGGGATTCGACGATCTGAACAAGTCCACAAGATGCCTCAACTTTCTCTCCAACCAACTGGTTCACAATCAACACTCTCTCCAACAACAGGTTCACAAACCAGCTCTGATACCACTTGATGCAGTCAAGGTAGGGAGATCCAATGAAGGACATCCCTGCCTTGCAGCCTAAACACAAATACCATGCAAGATATATAGGTAACCAGTAACACAACACAAATAAAGCAGAAAGAGCAACCGGTAACACCACAAAATACATAACCGGTAAACAATATGAACAATTCTTATAACAGTTTAATGAATTACATATGCCACATGTTGGACCATAGCGCAAGATTACAAAACAACTCTTACAACTTAGATCTATGATTTGCGGATCATCCTTTTAAAAAATCATCAACCGGTAACAAGTTCCATTGTTTTGCACTGATCCAGACCTCAGCCATCCCGACCTCAATCCTACCGGACCAAAATCAAATCGATTACAAAATATTCCATCAACATACAAATCTAAGATCCACAGATCTTCTGCTTGACGAATAGGTCTCCGATAATAGTCTGAACTGATCTGTACTTCAACCATCCCGACTTTAGTCTCCTCAGACCAAAATCTCTCTGGAAACTACATCTTCGCTCGATCTCTATTTTCTCTGATGTATGCCATCTATCTTCTGTCCTGAAATGAATCTCTAAACTTTCCCTTTATATAATCTGCAAGCAATAACAACTCGATCAAGTTGGCCAAAGACCAACTGGTTCATGATGAAATGTGTAAACATTAACACGTCACCCCAAATCACCAAGATCATCACCAAAATGCATAAAACATCATGCAGTCCTCCAGGAACATTGGACAAGGCTAAAGAAACATCGATCAATGATCCGCAAGTAACGGGAATCAACCACAACCCAATTCGGCTTCACTCCACATACTGCAAGACTAACCAATAAGAACACATCAACACCGAGCCAATACCAGAATCGATATCTCCCTGGAATCAAATCCAAATTCCATGAATCTCAAATATGATAAAGACAACGAACTTAAGGTGATAAATCCTGTAGACACCTAAAATTGTCATGTTTAATTAAATAAATATTTTATTTATTTAATTATTTTAGCCTAATTCTTCTATTAATTAAATAAATCTTTATTTATTTAATTAATTCATTTATCCTCTTCTAGCCTTATTTCTCATTTAAATAAATACATTTATTTATTTAAATTGTCCTTTTCCTAAATTAAATAAGTATCTTATTTATTTAATTGATCCCACTTCTACTATTAATTAAATAAATCTTTATTTATTTAATTAATTCATTAACCTTTTCTACCTATGACACATGTCATTTATCTCTTAATTCATACACTACCTACCCCTTTCATTATTTTATTATTTCTTTTACCTACCCTCTAATCATAGCCGACCTCTTTTTACACCTCTCAATCTTATCCCTTCATTTCTTATAGTATCTTCTATATAAGGAGATGCTTCTTTCATTATCAAACCCTGACAAAAGCTCACTATACATTCAGCCCCGACCACGCTTTCGAACTTGCATATGCAATCAAGCCTACTTGCAACCACATTTCTGTTTTTTGTTGAGCTCTTGTGCACATAAAATCTGAGAGCAAATATATCAAGCAAGATCAATGGAGATAGGAAGAATGGAGATCCAAACCCTATTGGACATGTAATGGTATAATCTTTGTTAATTTATTTGATTTGCATTGTCTTAGGTAATCTTCATATGTTATGGTGAATCTTTGTTGTTGTTAGGCTAGGGTTTTGTGGTTGAATTCATTTAGCCTTTCAATATTGTTGTTATCCATTTTCACCATATACATTTTGGCACGCCCCGTGGGACATGGATATTTGTTAGATCTATGTTTTTTTTGGAGATTTTTCTAACCTTATATTGTTGTTTTGTAAAACAATTTGGAGAATAAACTTGTGCAGCTAGGGTTTTGGATACAAAATCAAGATCTTAGAGAGATTTGATCATATCTCACAAACGGCTTTGAAATTTTGCACCAAATTTTTTTTGTAGGTTGAAGACAATATCAGGAGCTTTCAAAAAAAAATTCAGATCTATTGGAGCATAGTTTTATTTTCTATGAATTTTTTATCAATTTTCATAAAGAATTAATTTTGAGAGCAAATGAGTGAATTTTTTGGGTTTTCTTACATTTTTGGAAATTTCTCATAATTATATAGAGGATCTGTTCTTTGTGATTTTAATTTTGATGCAAAATATTTCCTAAAAAATTGGATCTTTAAAAATTAGGGTTTTTCCTTATTTTGATAAGATCTCACAAATGACTTCGAATTTTGGCATAAATTTTTTTGTGCACATCAGAAAATGTATCAAAAGGATTCAGTAAAAATTTCAAATTTTTTGGATCAAATTTTCATTTTATATGAATTTGTTATGATTTTTCATAAAAAATTAATTTTGAGAGAAAATTAGCAAATTTTTTGGATTTTCTTACATTTTTGGAAATCTCTCGGAATTATACATAGGATCCGGTCTTTGTGATTTTAAATTTGATGCAAAATCATTCCTAAAAAATTGGATCTTTGAAAATTAGGGTTTTACATTATTTTACTCATATCTCACAAACTGCTTGGATTTGTTGCAGAAAATTTTTTATGTAGGTTTGGATGACCATCAGGACTCTCCAATAAAAATTTCAGATTTTGTGGATCCATTTTTCATTTTATATGAATTTTTTATGATTTTTCATAAAAAATTAATTTTTGGAGCAAATTAGCAATTTTTTTTGGATTTTCTTACATTTCTGGAAATCTTTTGAAATTTTGTAGGTGGCATTTTTTTTATGATGAATCAGATCTTTGAATTGGTCAACAAAATGCATTGTTGAAGGCCCCTATTTCACAAAGTCTTTTGGATCTAAAATTTACCTAATTTGTGTGCTTGCAGGAAGGGGTGATCATTTGAAACAATCCAAACTACTAACAAATCTTTGTTGCAGGACCTTGGCAAGGGTTTTTGATCTTTATTGTGAGTCTTGTTCTCATAGACTAGCAAACACTTCAATTGGTGCACTAAAATTGAACCATTGTCTTTTGTGTCTTGAGCAATAGGCTCTTTTTGTTTCATCTTTAGAGAGCCTGTCTCCCTGTGTGGTCATTAGGACTACTAGTGAGGAGAGAACGACCCAAGTGGTAGCAAAAGAAAAACCATCTTCTTCCAAACCACTATAAATAACTGTATCCATGGTGAAAACTATGGATAACGTGTGCTGATTAGTTCATACCGACACTATGTCTCCCCATAAACCCGTTTGATCAAATTTATTTGATCATTTGTAGGGTGTAACCCCTACCGACTGGGAGCCTTCCCTATTTACAGAGCTAAAAGTGTCGCATGTATGGCCACACGAGCGGATGCCCTTACTAGCACCTTTTTGTTTTAGAAGCCAAAATCCTTCTAGTTGTTGGAGCAGGAGGTCGGACCTCTGGTAGCGGCCCACACACATACGGTTCTTAGTAGAGATACAAAGTTCGTCATGAGGAGTTTTCATGGGGACTGATGCTTGGCTGCCTCGAGAAGTGAGTGTCGAGGGTGGATACAGTGGGGTCAAGCATCTAAGTATCCGCTCTGAATAGCGTAGCCTCGGGGGAAACTCCATGTGGGATCAACAACTATTGTCTTGGCCAGCCATAAGAATTGTGCTTGTCTTATTTTGAACAATCAAACATTCAAGACCAAACATTAAAACATTGTGTCTTTTGTGTCTTCAAGTGTATGCAAAACAAATTTTACATCAAACAACACACTTTTCTTTGAGTCAATTTTGAGTCTAAACACTTGCAAACATTGAGTCTTCATCAACGTTGTGTCCTCTTGTCATGGAAATACAGTCAAAATTTCAGATTGGGTCACAACAAAACAACTTCACAAATTGGAAAAAATTTACAGTCCAACAAACAAGAGCAATCAGTTTCAGCATTCTTGAGCTTCCTAGGCTATCTCTTCAGGTTTTCATCTAGCATTCAACCTATCTTTGGGTCTCACAAAGTCCATCATTGCTTTACACCTTACATTGCATTCACGTTTGTCTAAACTTGAGTCAAAAGGTCACTTGCTTGTCCTCATCATACTTTGTCAACACACTACATACAACAACATTTTGCTAAGTGGTCCCTCATCAAGGTCTATCACCTTTGGGTCTCATTTGGTCTTACTTAGAGTCAAGGTCAACTTACCTCATCAAGCGAAACTATCCTCTCTTTGGAAGTCACACCTACTCTACTACATACATACTTGGTCTTACATTTTGGACATTGCAATTAAACCTCAGATTCATTTACATTCCATCCAACTCTTGGTCTTCCATACTCTTTTCCATTTTCATCTAGTCTCGCACATCTTGGTCAATACCTAGTTCATGGTTGAAACCCATTCCCAAAAATCTGGGAGAGAAACTAAAGAGGCTCAAGAGTCTGTAAACATGAGTTCTTATGAGTATGACAATGATATCTTTTTCAATTCTGATCATACTACATTACCTGACATGGATGCCTATAGAAACATTCCAAATGTTGATAACATGGACACTACAAACAACAATGATACACAAAATGACAATATGGACAACATTTCAGTACATTCAACAAAAGTGGAAGACACCATTATGAATCCCCATTTCAATCGATTGGTTGAGGAAATAATGAGGAGAGATAGACAATATTTCCTACAAGTGATGGCACATAGCGGAGCCAAGATCCCTCATGATTCCAACATGTCTCAAATAATGGAAAATCGACCTTTGCAACAAACTCACTCCAACATGGATCAAAGGAGGCCTAATAGTGGAGGCAATAGAGGACCACATATGCTGCCTGAATCACCATCATCTTTGTTTCAAAAACCAGAGGTCCCATACACACATGGTCAAGCATATGATACTCACCTTCACAGACCATTATGGAAGTCTTATGCAAAAAAATCAATCACATACCAATGCTAAGGATCAACCACCAAAGCAATTGGATATTCAAAGGCATGCTCAAAATTTGGACACAAGAAAACCCCGCGTCAAATTTGGGGGCAAAACGCTAGAACAAACTCATGACATTCCTATAGAGTATGGTATACATGGACAAAGCAGATATTCCATTCCTCACCATGACTCTATACCAAGTGGTCCATATATGCAGCATCATTATAGACCTCCTCCATATGAACATGTGTATGATCAATATCATCCATATATGCAACATGCTCCTCCTCCAATTGGTGCCTCAAGCATGGGGTATGGTCCAAGAAGTCGATCTCCACCTAAGAACAATTTGGAGCAACAAACCAGGGACTTACAAAAGAAAATGAAGGACATAAATACACCGAAGCCAACATACACAATGAGAGACATATGTCCTTATCCATTTGACAAGAGCATTCCAATGCCTCCTTTTCCTACACACTTTGTGACACCTAAGTTTGATAAGTATAGAGGAAAAGGGGATCCTAAGGCACATATAAGACAGTTTTTCACAACTTGCATTGAGGTAGCAGCAGAAGAGACATATTTGATGAGATTATTCCCACAAAGTTTAGGTGATCATGCTATGGAATGGTTCTCTCAACTTCCACCTGGAATTAAGTCATGGGGTGACTTAGCAGAGGCATTTATCCAACATTTCTGCTACAACATAGAGACAGACATATCAGTCACTACTTTGTGCAACACCAAGCAAAGGGATGGAGAGTCTTTTTCATCATTTTTACAAAGATGGAGGAATCTAGCCAGCAGATGTTGTTGTGAAATTCCACAAAAACAAATGGTAGAGATGTTCACCCAAAATGTTAACAAAGACATTGGCTATGATCTAAGGAAAGCTTGTTTGGCCACCTTCAAGGACATCATTGAAAAAGGCTTAGCAACAGAGAAGGTCCTAGTTGAACAAGGAGTCATTAAGATATTCAAGGAAAACAAAGATGACTTTAAAGGAAAAGACAAGCCAAGATTTTGGAATAAAAACAAGAACACAGTCAATGATGGTGTTGTTGATGCCAATACGGTACGACCAAAAATCATTTTTTCTGGATCAAGTTCTATAAACAATCAAGTGAATACTCAAACAACTACAAAGTCACGAAGGAAGTACACCCCATTGGGAGAACCACTTGAGTCAGTTTTCAAAAAGCTAGTGGCAAACAAGATAATAACAATTCCAGATCTACCTCCATATGAGCCAAAGGTCAAACCAAATTGGTGGAATGATGATGAGTATTGTGAATTTCATAAAAGCAAGGGACATAAAATAGGAAATTGCCATCAACTGAAGAACATCATACAAGATCTCATTGATAGAGGTGACATTGATATTGAAGGACATTCCTCCAATCAAGAACATGAGATGTTTAAGGAACCATTCCCAAAGCATGACAAGGGAAAAGCTAAAGCCACAGATGATCAAACCAACTATACCAGAGAATCCTATAACTATGATTCAACTATCAATCACATTTCGATGGACAATTATGTCTCTACCATTATCATCAAGGACAAAATGCCTGAGACTTCTACCCAAAGACCCAGGATTGTCTTAAAAGGCATTGGATCTTCTTCCGAGCCCACCTCTAAATGTAATGTTACAACTCATCGAGGGAAATTCACTTTGCAAGGTGCTCCAACTAAAAACACCGCTTCCTCATCAACCAAGCCTGAGTATGACCTTGTAGAACAGTTAGTGAAGACACCCGCGCTCATCTCCATCCTTGAGCTTTTACGCATATCTCCTGCACATAAAGCCATTCTTGATAAAATCTTGAGAGACACTCCTATCCCTACTGATCTGAATGTGGACCAGTTTCAAGCCATGGTTGGATACCTTTCCGTTCCACACTCCCTTACATTCACAGAAGTTGATGACGCCTCCATAAGTCAACCACATAATGCACCTTTACACATCAAAGCCTTCCTACACAAACATCAAATAAAACGAGTCCTGATAGATGGAGGAGCAGGTCTAAACATTTGTACATTGAGCACTATTAAACAATTGGGATATTCAGACAAAGCTGTGAATGCTACAAACAAAATTACCATAAAAGCATATGATGATGAAGAGCATTCATCCAAGAGCACAGTCACCTTACCTCTCAAAGTTGGGCCAGTTACAAAAGATGTGGTTTGTCAAGTCCTTGATCTAGAGCTCACATACAATATACTCTTGGGATGCTCATGGATTCATGAAATGAGAGTTGTTCCCTTAGCATATCATCGATGTATCAAGTTTCCACACAATGGAGTTGAAGTGACTATCAAAGCTGACCCAAATCCATTCATACATTGCAAAAATATGCGACCTCAATCAGAAATAACAATCCCAGTCAATCAAGAAGCTATTCCTTCATTAGCATATGTGAATCCAGAATCATTGAAAGCTTCTACATCAAAACAAACAGAGCTCAAACAAAAATTCAAGGTTAAAGACCTGGGATATGGTGAGTATATCTTTCATGTTGATCAACTCCCATTATCTCCTAAGACATTCATTCAATAGGAACAATCTATAAACAATTTGCAAGGAATTGGGTGTGAACCACCTAGTGTTGTGGCTACTAAGTCTGAATGCAAATCTCCTCTAGTGGTGCAAGCATCTCTTGATATCAATAGTCCTAAGAGTGGTTCCAACAAAGAATCTATTGAGAGTATCACCAGCCCTTTGAGAACTCACATATCCTTACCATTTCATCCACTCATTCCATTTCCACTCCGCTCCTAGACTTGGATCAACAAGAATCACAAAAGCCCTTACTTATTGGGGATCAAAAATCAAGCTTTGAAAAGAAAAATCTAAAAGTCAAAAATAAAGAGAAGTCCTTTAGTCCAAATCAAAATCAAAAGCCATTGGACTCTACAAAAATCAAAGTCAAGGATAAAAATCCTATGAAGCAAAATGAGCAAGAGTTGATCTCCCCTAATATCAAAATAACTGGGGGCAAAAGTTATACAATTTTAAGTCAAAATGCATACTTGTTGATTCTAAGTCTCCATCATATCATGATACTTTCACTTCTTTTCACAATCATAAGCCTTCATCACTCATCCACTTGTTCCGCACATCTTTTCCCTTCTAGCGATACATCATGGACCTTTAATGGAACTTCCTCGAAGGATTTTGTTATCAGGGATGCCCAAACTTCTTTAGGTGACATGCATATGGGCCTATGTAGTCCACACACTAGTAATTATATCTCAATTCCTTCATCAAGGAAGACTGTCACTTGAGATACACATAATTCAGTCAAGGAACAGTGCAGTTACAATCATAAAGTCAAGCTTCACACATTTGAGGTGGGTGACTTATTTCTCAGAAAAAATCCTAAAAATCAGCAGGACAGAGAGAAGAAGGGCAAGTTTGAACCAAATTGCTCCTAAAATTTCAGGAAAAATGTCCGAGACCATGTGCACTCCGGGCGCCATGGTCCTGACAACTTTTCACCAAATTTTTAGGGCCATCAGATATGATGATTTTAGATAGAATCCCAAAGTTACAGGTGATTTCGAGATGTTTTGACCCCCGAAATCAAGCCCCCAAGTTCAAAATAGGACCTAATTAGGGTTTTTGATTAAATGATGTATTGGAGGAATAAAATGAAAGGGGCACACTTTAATGAAAGGGCCCAACTTTATGATGTGGAAGATGATAAAATAGGACCTTAGACCTAATTAATTTGATTAATTAAGTGCTAAAGGGGGAATACGGTGCAAAATGCAAAATGCGCCAAGGCGGGTGCTAAACTAGGTGTGAAATTGTACCATCCTAGCAAGTGCGTACAATTTACGACGCTACAATATAATCATAATCATATGGCTACAATCACCCATAGGTGTCTACATCATCATACAAAATGGTACAAAACTGTTACAGAGGAACCCACTGATCACTCCTGCTGGTAGTGACAATCCTATCGTAGTCATCGTGTCCCATGCCATGTGTCCAGCCCTCATCTCTAATCCTGGATCCTGAAACACTCGTCTCAGTGCATTTCTATCTCCCTTTCAATCATAAGGAACTAACTCCCCATCGATCGATATTCTTAGTATCCTATATACATCCTCCAAGGTGACTATCATCTCACCCATCGGCAAATGGAATGTGCATGTCTCAGAGTGCCATCTCTTAGCAAGTGCAGTCAGCAATCCCATGTTCACCCAAAACTTAGGCACATACAAAATATGGCGCAAGCCCATACCCTCAATAGCAGCTCGATCCTCAAATATCAACTCTGGTCGTAATCTCTACGTTGACGGGAATCTCTCTCATGACTCCAGCATAGGCAAGTACTCCTGCAGTCAAGCAAATCAATCATGTCAGTCAAAGTGTTGTTCATATTAGCACTCCCTGTTCATCACAAAGTGTTGTTCATATTAGCACTCCATGTTCATCACAAAGTGCTGCTCATATTTGTACTCCCTGTTCATCAAAAAGTACTATCTTGGTACTCACTATTCATCACAAAGTGCCTTGATCTATTCTAGTCTTCCCTAGAGGACCTACTTGAGTGAATCCTCTCAGCAGCTTATCTAATTGACAACGTATGTTCATCACAGAACTGGCGATTTGGCCTTGAAGACATAAACGCACCTTCATGACATAAACGCGCTTATAGACTGCACAAACACGCCTGCTCTACACAGACGCGCCTGAAATTCATTAACGCACCTGACACAAATGCAGACGCGCCTGGCACCAACGTAGACGTGCCTACACGTTTTTGACATTTTTGACATTATCCTAAAAGCGCATTTATTGCCCTACCTAGCATGCATTTATGACAACACTTAATGCACCAAAGTACAAGGAGGTTTTGTGGTACTTACTAGCTCTCCTGCCTCTGTTGGCCTCTGAAATCGACGAACGCGATCGAATTTGTGCACCAATACCATCGCTGCTGACGACGGCTACTCTATTCTTTCTCTGCACTTTGATCTCTTGGATGTGTGGATGACAATCAGGATGTTTTTCCCTCATACTCTATCTTATAGACTACCCTAGCCCTAGTCTCCCGTGTCAGTCTTCGTTATCCTGTGACTCTGTCACTTTATCTGGTCAGTCCATTCTAGCCTTTCTTTCTTAACGAGAGATTGTCTGTGATCTTTCCAGACATTTTCATCCAATCTCTCGAGGGGGCATATCATTCCCATCTTGGGGCGACTTTGTGTCAGTTCATATTATCTTCTTTGAAACAACGCGACAAGTTGCATTGTCTCAAAGAGGGGCAAAATGTAGACACCTAAAATTGTCATGTCTAATTAAATAAATATTTTATTTATTTAATTATTTTAGCCTAATTCTTCTATTAATTAAATAAATCTTTATTTATTTAATTAATTCATTTATCCTCTTCTAGCCTTATTTCTCATTTAAATAAATACATTTATTTATTTAAATTGTCCTTTTCCTAAATTAAATAAGTATCTTATTTATTTAATTGATCCCACTTCTACTATTAATTAAATAAATCTTTATTTATTTAATTAATTCATTAACCTTTTCTACCTATGACACATGTCATTTATCTCTTAATTCATACACTACCTACCCCTTTCATTATTTTATTATTTCTTTTACCTACCCTCTAATCATAGCCGACCTCTTTTTACACCTCTCAATCTTATCCCTTCATTTCTTATAGTATCTTCTATATAAGGAGATGCTTCTTTCATTATCAAACCCTGACAAAAGCTCACTATACATTCAGCCCCGACCACGCTTTCGAACTTGCATATGCAATCAAGCCTACTTGCAACCACATTTCTGTTTTTTGTTGAGCTCTTGTGCACATAAAATCTGAGAGCAAATATATCAAGCAAGATCAATGGAGATAGGAAGAATGGAGATCCAAACCCTATTGGACATGTGATGGTATAATCTTTGTGATTTTATTTGATTTGCATTGTCTTAGGTAATCTTCATATGTTATGGTGGATCTTTGTTGTTGTTAGGCTAGGGTTTTGTGGTTGAATTCATTTAGCCTTTCAATATTGTTGTTATCCATTTTCACCATATACAAATCCAAATCCACAACGCTACATTCTCAAACATGAAGAAATGCCATGATCTCCAAGAAATTCTACAGATAACTGCTCCAACCGGTTTGAACTGCTCTGGTGCTCCTGCATCAAGAACCCCCTTTTAGACCAATGGTCATTTGGAGGAATTAGCTAACCTAATTGTGAGAAGATTAAGAGAAGATGATAGAAAGGAAGAGGTAATTAATCATGAGATTAACAATAAGGTGCGGCCAAAAGATGTGATTTTTACAAATCAAATAATGAAGACATGTCTTGAAGAGACACGCCCACCAGACCAAAACCCATCCCTATCCAATAATAAGTCAAAGAATTGAGATAAAAGAGACACTTAAGCAAAAAGAGAGGACAGAAGAAGAAAGGGAAGAAGAGAAAAAGAAAGTATAACTGAATAGTGAGAAGGAAATACCTTGGAGTGAGATCCTAGGAGAAGAATACTTTGAGTTAGAAAGAGACAAGGGTAGAGAAAATAAGCCTCAAAAGAGTCAGCCAAAGAAGGAAAAACAAACACCAAAGAAAAAACTTGTAAGGAACTCGGTAGTTCATTTACACTTGTCTAATAACCCCATGATAAATGCCAATAACATGGAGACTACCATTAAGATCCTTGTATTTGGAATCGATACTATTGATGTTGAACAACACTGCTTCATTTTAGAATCAATTTGGGAAAATATTGGTAAATTCTTGGATAAAGAAAGACTATTCGATTTTGTTTGATCGGTGAGTGATGAAGAATTAGAATAGTAAGTAAAGAACTATCCAAATCATCCAAGAATATGGGACCAAGTGAAGACTGAGTTCTTATTGAATTTTGGGACACCAAAAGACCCCACCAATGTTAGTGTAGGTTTTTTATTTTCCTTATGTTAGGGGATATTTATTTTTTCCTACTCATATATTATTTAAGCTTGCTTAGGTTAATAGGAGTGGTTTGTATGAGGACACGTGGCGAAATACTTCAGCTATATGTGTAACTCTCCACATCACATGGGTAGTTGAGTTACACACCCTCTTTTGACTTGTTGTGCCACCTCTCATAACCACTATTTTGTCATTTCCTAAGTGGGTTATGGGGTAGTTGGGTTTCACACCCTCTTTTGGCCTTATGTGCCAACTTTCTCAACTCCTTTTTTGTCTTCATGTAAGGAGGTTATGCCACATGTTTTGGCATTTACCAAGAAGGTAAAACCTCCCACTTTTTATGGGGAATAGGAGTTAATGCACCCCTTGGATGTATATGCTTATATTTTTCTATATAATAAGCACTATACTCTCACCTTCACTAGTAAAACAGGTGAAGTGATAGCTCGGTGAGAGTTTTCTCCAAATTCTCTTCTTTGTCTCTATTTCTCTCTCATGTCGAAATTATCTTCATTTAGCTATTTTGATTTTTGATCATCTGTTGCGTGAGGAGTTGCATGTGATCTACGACCGACATCATATCTTGGCTCAGTTCTCGCTTCTCGCAGAATCTCGCATGGTATCAAAGCTTATTGTCTAGTATAGCTCATTGTTTTTCTTAATTTATTTGAGGGATTTGAGACTTTTATATAGCTAATATTTTCCTTAAAAACTAAGTATGCTCTTCTCCTGCATTCTTGTGTGATCTGGAGAATCAGAACAGTTTAAAGGAAAATAGCTTCTAGTTAAATTTGGTTTACATGTATGTGTCCTTGTAAGATCTGGGTGATTGTAGCTTTGTGGTAATATTGGAAGCTTAATAAGAATTTCCAGAGTGTCCATAAGGCTTGACAAAGTCAAAAGTGACTTTTACTTCACCAAAATTAGAGTTTGGAGGACACAGTAAAAAATCAGAGTAAATTTTTTTTACTGGAGCTATTTTCATTTCGGCTTTAATGTTTCAACTTCTATTCACTTTCACAAAAAACGATTTCTGGGTTTTCTTCTTAGCATCGAAAAACTTTTGGGTTTTAGACGGTATTTCTAGAAAATGAATAAATTTTGCAGAAATCGAGCTTGAATAGGGCCTAATCCATTTTTCTATCAGGGAAATTCAGCAACATTTCTTAAAAGTTGCACAACTTTTGCCTCGGGTGTTAGATTTTTGCAAACAAATACTTGACGGAAAGCTGGAAATGAGAACTCTCCATTATTGCAGGTCTAATTGAAATTTTTTGTCTTTTTCTATTAGATATTAAAGGTTGTATCAGCTGCTTCTTTTTCTCTTCAACTGGTCATATCTTTCTCCTCACAGCTCTGTTTTTCAAAAACTAATAGTTGTTGGAAAGGTATTGAGATAAATTAAGTAGTTATAAGGCTGATTTGTTTCAGATCTTGTCTCAAATTGTTTGTATTTGAAATCTCTATTGGTTTCTTAAAGAATTGTAATCTGATAAAAAGCCTTGTAAATGCACTAATTATAAAGTGCCAACCTTGTAATATTTGGGGGGGGTGATTTCTGAGACTAGTGAAAAGGGGGGGGTGTCTCTTGTGCCTTCTTTTTTGCACTTTTCCTGATTCTTTGCAATCTTCTTTTCTACTATCATGGATGCGTCTATAGTTCCACTTTTAACACCATATAATTACTTTGAATGGAAATCTAAGATGATAATATATCTGAAAAGACATGGATATCATCGTGTTACTATGGGACTTGAAACTGAACCTCAAGATGCTACAGAAAAGATTAAATGGTTTAATAAATGTGATGAAGCTTTTGATACTCTATGTATGTTAGTCTCTCTAGACCTTCTTTTTCACATTGAATCTGCCACTACACCAAATGCAGTGTGGACCACTTTGGAAAACCTCTTTGGTAAGCAAGATGAGCTAAGAGGTCATCAGTTAGAGAATGAACTCATAGGGTTGAATGCAACCAATTTTGATACTATACAAGACTTCTTCACTAAACTTAAGTCTGTAAGATTACAGTTGGAATGGTGTGGAACTAAGAAAGATGATAAGCAACTGATCTTGAGTATTCTTTCTAAGCTTGGTCCTAACTATTTAGTGTTTGTTTCTACATTCTATGCTACAAAATGTGCCCTAGGTACCACATTCAAAATGCCTTCTCTGGATGAATTTGCTACAGAACTCACAAGGGAGCAAGACAAAATGGTTCAAATGGGTACAATAAAACCCTCTAAGTCACATGCCTTAGTTGTAAATCAAGGCATGAAAGAACAAAAAGGGTCTAGTAAGCAAGATAAGAAACAAAAGAACCAAGGAGAGAAGAAAAAAGATCAGAAATCTGCTACTTCAAAAGCAGATAATCAGACCTCTTCATCAAGAGGTGAACAACCTAAGAAGGAGAAGGTCAAGTGTTCTTATTGTAAGAGGCCTGGTCATGATGAACATAAGTGTTTAAAGAAACAAATTGATCACCTTTCAAATCTTCTTGAAAAGAATAATATCAAGGTGCCTGATTCAGTCAAACAGAGTTCATCAGAAGGATCTTCTAAGGATACAGATAAGAGTAAAGGGAAAGGAAAGGGTAAGGCCCTAGTTGCTGTTGCTTCACAACCCAATTCTTGGATAATTGACTCGAGTGCTTCGCACCACATGGATTCTTCAAAAGATGATTTCACCTCTTTAGAGCCATGTTCCATGCCTTCCATACTAATGGGTGATGACACTCCTGTTGAAGTGCATGGGAGAGGGTCTGTTGATGTGGGCGAAGGAACATTTAAGGATGTCCTTTGTGTTCCATCTTTATCAACTAATCTCCTATCTGTTTATCAGATCACTCACACTGGTTCTAGCAAGCGAGTTGAGTTCACACCAGATACAGTGGTAATCAGTGAAATGCATAATGGGTCTACTATTGCTGTGGGAAAAGAAGATCATCAATCTAGATTATATCAGTTTTATCACTTTGTTCTTGACTCTCCTTCGACAGTTTTACTCACTCATGTAGATGAGATTAGTTGTTTGTGGCATCAACAATTTGGCCACTTGAACTATCGTTACTTGCAACAACTCAGTAAACAAGAGATGGTTTCAGGGTTGCCTTCTATTCAATTTTCTGATGGAGTTTGCCAGGGATGTATTCTTGGTAAGCATCCTGAGGAGAAGTATGATAAAGGCAAAGCATGGAGAGCTCCACAGCTATTGGAGTTGGTACAAAGTGACTTGGCAGGACCATTTCCACAACCATCTTTCAGTAGGGCTATATATGTCTTAACATTTATTGATGACTTTTCCAGATTTACATGGGTTTACTTTCTCAAACAAAAGTCTGAGGTATTTGAGAATTTTCTAGATTTCAAAGCTTTTGCAGAGAAACAATCTGGGAAGTTCATCAAGATTCTGCGTATAGATAATGGGGGTGAATATGTTAATAATCAGTTTGAACAATTTTGTGCTTCAGAAGGTATCAACATGCATCACATAGTTCCATATAGTGCTCAGTAGAATGGTGTCGCAGAACGGAAGAATAGGTCCTTGAAGGAGATGGCAAATTGTATGATTCACTCCAAGTCTTTGGCACCTCAGTATTGGGCAGAGGCCATCAATTGTGCATGTTACATCCAGAACCGAGTTCCTCATAAAACTGTGAAGGGGGTAACTCCTTTTCAAGCTTGGACCAGTCAGAAACCTACAGTTAAGCATTTCAGAGTGTTTGGTTCTCTTGCATGGGCCCACATTCCAGCAGAGAAACACAAGGCTATGGATCCACAGAGCAAGCCTTGCATATTTGTTGGGTATCCAGATGATGTCAAAGGGTATAGACTTCTCCATCCCTCTACACATGAGTTGTTCATTGAGAGGAGTGTTCGTTTTGAGGAGAGTTCTTCTATTTCTTCTCATACCACTTCTCCATCCACTATCACATTGGAGACATTGCATGATGTTGATAGTTCTTCTGAGGATCTTAATCCTCCTAATCCTGCTCAGGAGTCTTCTTCCTCCACTTCAGATGGTGACAGTGATGGTGAGGATTCACATTCTTCTCATAGTCATCCTTCAGAGGTTGATGATTCTCCCCCAGACTCTCCAGCTTCAGTGCCTCTTTGGGCTCAACAAACTTTTGAGTCAGCAGGAGATTGGCTTGGTGATCCATCAGATTCTAGAAGAACTAGGTCACAATTTCAGCAAGCTCCACATCTCTTCATTGCTTCAGCTTCTGATCCACAGTCTTTTCGAGAAGCTACAGGTGTTCCCGAATGGGATGCTGCAATGCAAGAAGAGTTTAATTCCTTAGAAAGGAATCACACATGGGATTTAGTTCCTCTTCCTAAGGGAAGGAAAATTGTTCGATGCAAGTGGATCTATTGAACAAAATTTGCAGTAGATGGGTCGGTTGATAAGTATAAGGCTCGCTTGGTAGCAAAAGACTTTTCCCAAGTTCCAGGGGTTGATTACTCTGAGACTTTTGCTCCAGTTGCTAAGATAAATTCCATCCGGCTTGTCCTTGCTATTGCTGCAACCCATCATTGGAAAGTTCATCAGATGGATGTCAAGAGTGCATTTCTTCATGGTGACCTTCAAGAAGAAATCTACATGGAGTAGCCACAAGGGTTTGTTCAAGATCCTTCACTTGTGTGTCGACTTCAAAAGTCTCTCTATGGCCTCAAACAAGCTCCTTGAGCTTGGTATGCCAAGATGGACTCCTTCCTTCTAACAGTTGGTTTTACTTGATGCCATTCTGATCCAAACGTCTATATTCTGCACCAGGATGATACTCTCACATTTCTAGTTCTCTATGTTGATGACTTGTTGATCACAGGGAGTCACTCATCCACCATCAAGGTAGTGAAAACTGCTCTACATGATAGATTTCTAAAGTCAGACTTGGGTCTTCTACATTACTTCTTGGGAATTGAGATTACTCAATCTTCTTCAGGCATCTTTCTTGGACAACCCAAGTATGCACTCGATATGCTCTCTAGATTTCACATGGCCGACTGTAAGCCTGCACCTACTCCTTTTTTGTCTAGGGTCAAACTTGAGGCTAAGTGCTCTTCACCCTTGGTTGATAGCACTTTATATCGACAAATTGTTGGGAGCCTCATCTACTTGACTCATACGAGACCTGACATTTCATATGCGGTGGGCATGGTCTCTAGATTCATGCAGGAGCCACATGAGTTGCATTGGAAAGCAGCTAAGTGGATTCTCCACTACATTCAGGGTACTCACAATTATGGAATTCAGTATGCAGCAGGCATGGATATTGACTTGGTGGGATATACGAATTCAGATTGGGTGGGTGATTCTCAGGATCATAAATCCACTTCAGGGTATTGCTTCTCACTTGGTCCTGGTCCAGTTTGTTGGTCAAGTAAGAATCAGTCTGCAATTGCTCTTTCATCAATAGAGGCTGAGTATCGAGGGGCAGTTAATGCCACCACTGAGGCTATTTGGCTTCAGAATATTCTCACTGAGTTTGGTATTCCAGTTAGGAAGCCTATTATCATCTTTTGTGATAATCAAAGTGCTATAGAGATCTCAAGAAATCCAGTTCATCACCAGAGGATGAAACACATTGAGATACATATGCACTATATTCGGGAGCTCATTCAGGAAGGCATCATTGATCTTAAGTATTGTTCTACAACGGAGCAAATTGTGGACATCTTCACCAAACCCTTCATCGAAAGCAAGTTCCTTCATTTGCAATATCTGCTTGGGATACGGTAGGTGTCTACTTCAAGAGGGACTTCTTAGTCCTTCTTTCTTTCTCTCCTTATTTAGGGGGGGGGCTATTCCTCTTATGGGGGGGCTTCTTCTTTTGGGGGGGCTATCTATGTACATGGGTACCTAACATGGTTGCATTTACCGGGACCCATATTTTCACCCACCTAAGCTACGCTTAAGGGGGGGTGTTAGTGTAGGTTTTTTATTTTCCTTATGTTAGGGGATATTTATTTTTTCCTACTCATATATTATTTAAGCTTGCTTAGGTTAATAGGAGTGGTTTGTATGAGGACACATGGTGAAATACTTCAGCTACATGTGTAACTCTCCACCTCACATAGGTAGTTGAGTTACACACCCTCTTTTGGCTTGTTGTGCCACCTCTCATAACCACTATTTTGTCATTTCCTAAGTGGGTTATGGGGTAGTTGGGTTTCACACCTTCTTTTGGCCTTATGTGCCAACTTTCTCAACTCCTTTTTTGTCTTCATGTAAGGAGGTTATGCCACATGTTTTGGCATTTACCAAGAAGGTAAAACCTCCCACTTTTTATGCGGAATAGGAGTTAATGCACCCCTTGGATGTATATGCTTATATTTTTCTATATAATAAGCACTATACTCTCACCTTCACTAGTAAAACAAGTGAAGTGATAGCTCGGTGAGAGTCTTCTCCAAATTCTCTTCTTTGTCTCTATTTCTCTCTCATGTCGAAATTATCTTCATTCAGCTATTTTGATCTTTGATCATTTGTTGCGTGAGGAGTTGCATGTGATCTACGACCGACATCAGATCTTGGCTCGGTTCTCACTTCTCGCAGAATCTCACAACCAAGAGTGTCACAAGAATAAGGAGTGTGATAGGAGATTCAAGGAATTATGTAGAAATTTGGAGGAGCCTTTATCAGAGACAACAAAAAAATGAATGGTTTATCTTCGAATTGGACTAGGATATAAGGGTTGGCTTGGATGGAAGGGATTTCCAGAAATATACAGATTTGATCCAAATGGCCTACCAAATAGAAGTCCAGACCTAGAGGAAATCAGAAAAGGAATGAAACACAAAATTATTGGAAATCCTACAAGAACAAGTGATGAAGTTAACAATACAACAAGAAATAACGACAATCAAACCACACAGAATTTGGTGTACCTATGCAATAGAGAAGAGCACATCTAGAATGACTACCCAAACTACAAAGCAAAAATAAATACGTGTTGCCACCATAACAGTTAAACAAAATACAATGTACTGTACCTATTGCTAGGAGTGGGACTTACACATCACAGAAGACTGTCCTAGACATAGACCTCCAATTCAGAATGGAGGGAATGTATATTGTTCAAATCATGGTTATAGTCAAGACGACGACGATGATGCAAGTTACCGGTGTAGTGACCTAAAATTATCCTTTAATAGAATAAATATTTATTATTTATTTAATTATTTTATCCTAATCTCTTTTATTAATTAAATAAATATTATTTATTTATTTAATTAATTCATTAGCCTCTTCCACTATTAATTAAATAAATATTTTATTAATTCACTAAGCCTCTTCTTTCTAATTTAAATAATTATAATTTATTATTTGGCTATGAAAGGAAGCCTAAGTGCAGAATAATGCTTCCAAATGCTAAATCTAATAGAAGAGGTGATGCAAAAATTTCTTACTCTTTTAAACAATTGGAAATTAGATAAACACATATAAATTCAGATTTAACAAATAAAACTACAACACCAGATATACGTGGGAAAACCCTTTTGGGAAAAAACCCACACTCCAAAAACCAAACTCAATTGTATTATTAGAAACAACAACAATTACAATACAATGTACAGAGACAATGCTCTTCAGGAGTAGCTACAACAGATATTTCAAAAATAATTCTGATAGCATAACAACACCTTACAAATAATCAACCTGTCTCTTCTAAAAAACAACTAAGGCATCAACATATAAATAGAGCTCATCACAAAGAGGTATTTGCCCATGGTTTCCAAAACCATCTTCAAAGCACAAGAGGTAAATTGTGTCACAAGCAACACCTTGTCAATCGAATGACATGTTGCACATAGCAACTTTTGAAGCAACAACACCTATCTCTTCCATAATGGTCATCTTGTCAAATGTAATGTAAGTACAACATAGAAGTTACCATGACCAAATAGGTGCCTTCCTTACCTCACACCACTTGTAAAAAGTGAGCTCAAACCATAAATGTAGACTTCCAAAGTATATCTCTCCATCTCTCTTTCAGCGAACTAGAAACCATCATAGTCATAATAGAAATTTGTCATAGTCTCAACATAACAACCTATGACATTAGTTTCCATAAAATTTAGGACTTCCAAAGTGGGTAAAAAATAAGACAAATAATTAAATTAGCATGTGTTGGACTCTAAGGTTGAGACACCTTAATCCCAACATTCTCCCACTTGTCAAAGACCTATTAAGAGAAAACACTTTGTCAACTACTCTCAAGGCCCCAAGGCCTATGGAACCAACATACCATCTGAACTTCTCAGTGCTAACTAGCTTCTTCAGTGCATATGCAACATTTACCAAAGTATTAATTTTTTCCATCTTCACCTTTCCGTCTTCCACCATATCACACACAAAATGAAATTGTACATCAATATGTTTTGTTCTATCATGGAAAGTAGGATTCTTCGCTAAAAAAATAGCACTCTAGCTATCACAATAGATAGTAATTTGTCCTACATCAAAACCAATATCCGAGCATAATCGCATAAGCCAAATGGCTTCTTTACAAGCATGAGTAGCTGCCATGTACTCAACTTCAATTGTGGATAAAGCAACCACAACTTGTCGCGTGCTCATCCAACTCACTACACCACCAAACACTGTGAAAACATATCCACTAGTGGATCTTCTGTTATCAACATGATGCAGGACCACTGGTCTAGTTCTTATCAGTTGGGCAATTTTTCAGTAGAGTTGCTTGAGATCGTGACATTTCTTCATGTTTGAGTGTTTAGCGTCGTGGTTTTGGTTTTATTCCCTTGTGTCCGTGGTCTTTGTCATGTTCGAGTTTCATAGCATTTGGCTTTGTTTCCGATGAGATGTGGATTCTAATTTTGTCCCAGTTGATATGTTCTTACCAGTTAGTCTAGCAATGTGAGGTTCTGATCCGGTTGGACTAAGTCTAGAAGGTTGAGCTCTGGATTAGGGTAGAACTGACACACTATTCCCAGAAGCCGACATGATATGTGGATGATCTGTGGATCTTGTAATTGTGTTGTAAGCATTATTTGCATCCTGGACTGTGATCCAACATGTGGCATTTGTAATTCTTCAGAGTGTAATAAGATTTATTTATATTCATTACTGGTTATGTGTTATGTTATGTTAGCGGTTGTTCTTTCTGGCATCTTGTTACCGGTTACTGGTATGTTTTGCCTAGTTTATATGTTAAGTTGCATGATTGGGTCATCCTTCATTGGATCTCCCTGCCTTGACTGCATCATTATGTCACCTACCCAATCAAAGTCTACATACCCATGAATACTCAAGGAATGCCAAGGTCTAGTAGGATTACCATGGAAACATAGGGAATACTTAGAAGTACCCCACAAATATCTAAGCACTCTCTTCACTGCATCCCAATGCACCCATCCAGAATTAGCCATAAACTGACTAAGGACTCCCATTGCTTGTGCAATGTTTGGCCTTGTACAAACTATATCATACATTAGGCTACCAACAACACTTGCATAAGGAACTTTGGTTATGTCCTCCATCTCAATAAGAGACTTTGAACAATCTTCCACAAAAGGCTTTGTCCCCTATAGAACAAAAACAACTAACTGTTCGCAATTTGTCATGCTGAATCTTTCTAACACATAGTTCACATACTTTCTCTGGCTAACCCAAAGCTTTTTGTGAGCTCTATCACTTTTGATATACATTTCCAAAATGTACCTTATTGTAGCTAGACATTTTATTTTGAATCGTGTTGACAACTGACACTTCAAATCTAAAATCATTCTCTTCCCATTCCTAATGAGCAACATATCATCCACATACAAGACAATAATGAGAAAATGACCATTTTTCAGCTTTGTAAAAAACACAATGGTCAGATTTAGATCTCAGAAATCCCAATGACAACACATAGGAGTCAAATTTCTAGTACCACATCCTAGGAGATTTCTTTAAAAGACCATAAAGAGATTTCTTTAGCTTGCATACTATGTTCCCTTTACCTTTCTCCACAAAATTCTTGTAGAACACAATATGTCACTGAGAGGGGGGGGGGGGCGTGAATCAATGATTTCAAACAATTTCCAACTATGTGTGTGTGACCGGTAAAGTAATGAAAACACTAGTAATCAAACACACAAAGAATGCATCTCACAACACTAGATATATGAGGAAAACCCAATGTGGGAAAAACCTTGGTGAGAAATGTTGTTGGAGTCTACTGCTCCAATCCAACCTCACAATAAAATACAGTATTACAAAGATTTATGGCACCAACCCAAGGAGCACCAACCCCTACTGATTTAGGGCATCAACCCAATGAGCACCAACCCCTAATTTTATGGGCACCAAACCAAAGGAATACCAACCCTTACACCGAGCACCAACTCAGTGATATACAATGAAATAAATCTTATTACAATGAAAGCACCTTGTTACAAATGGATTTTGTAACACCTCCAATGAATACACTCCACCGATTATTCTGTCTCACTGCTTCTTTTGCTACCGACTCACTATTCACTCACTTTGACCCCTTACCGGTCAGCCTTAGCCTCTCTTGACTTCCTCTGATCCTCACCCTGCACTCTATCATTGCTTGATGTCATCCTACCATTTCAATCACTACCAATTTACTTGATTGTTACACATTGTAACAATTCACCAGTCACTCTGCCTCTTACCGGTTTAGTCCCTATTGCCGGTTAACTCTCTCCTACCAGTTCTAATTCAAATTCTCAGTTATTTCAATCTTTTGTGATGAATTCTTAGACCGGTTATCTCTCTGCTTGCTCAAGCACACTCTCTTCTCAAAACTGGTATCACATATCATCTCTTCCATCTGCATCTTTATACATAAGCTTTCACTCTAGAATGAGGTTCAAACTATCTGCAGTTATAATTTCTTCTACCTACCACAAACCGTATCAGATCACATTGAATCTCCTCTCCACGATTGACAACCTGCAATAAATCAAGCTTCATTGCCATTTCCATTCCTTCTAGAACACACTTACTATATTTGGCAAACATGACTCTGCTTTTTGTCAATCACCATAAATTATTTGGATGTTTTCTTCACCAAATCTGATCTTCTACTCGACGTCCTGCATCGATCCTTACATCACCAATCTCAATCTTATTTTGTCATTCTGCTTCGAGCTGCAAACCTCTATCATCATCTCATGATTTACGAGGTTGACATTAAATGCAGACACAGTCGACAACTACCTTATCGACTCATTCTTCACCGAACACTGTATGTTAGCCACTTGGATTCTACTTGACATCTTCGTCGACATCCACCTCAGTTCACTATGTCGGTTCAGGCTCATGCACCAACCAAAAAATACAATACCGGTTTTCTCCTTATGCTACTGGTCTTCTTTCACTACTGGTCATGTAATGACTAGTCAAACCTTGTATCATCTCTTCACTATTATGTCGATTACTTCAAGCTAACTTGGATTGCTCCCAGTTCTGTGTTTACACTCTATGTGATCTGGCAATCATTCACTATGTTAGTTTGTCTTTTGCTTGTTCATACATGCTCACTGGTGGCCTTGTTTACTAGTTGATACTACACCTTCCTGCATACCGGTTGACAATACATACACGTTGATCATGCTATGCTAGTTGACATAACCAATCTTACCTTTAGTTGTCTCTATGCTTTCTTATGCTTACTCACCGGTGAACATCCATACCGGTAACATCTCCTGCTTGCATCTTGCATACACCTTGCATACCGGTAGCCATCCATACTAGTGAATACATACCAGTTGACATCAATGACAATACAATGCCAACAATCTCCCCCTTTGGCATTGATGTCAACACACTCTACATTTCTTCAAGTGGTTCATTCTCCCCCTTTGACAACAATGACAAAGGGCACTAACATTATCCATCACCCACTATCCTATCGCTTCCTTCTCCACCATCCAGTATCCTCTATCTTTTTGCCTTTTTCCGATAGAGAAGATCATAAGACTCTACAATATTCGACCGATACAATCTCCCCCTGTGTTCTTCAAATGGTCCAAGAGTCAAAAGGTATGGCAGTGAACTCCCCCTGAACCATAGATCTCCATACACATTTAAGTAAATGAAGCGGTGACGCAACTCCTAAATTGTGTCTCAGATACTCAAATGTACTTATCGGTAGAGGTTTGGTGATGATATCTGCCACTTGTTCACCTATAGGGACATATTCTATCTTAACTTCCTGATTTGCCACCTTCTCCCTAATAAAATGATATTTGATGGTAATGTTCTTTGTCCTTGAATGCATAACCGGGTTCTTTGATATGTTAATTATACTTGAATTGTCATACCGGATGGAAATGAGGTTAGACATTTCTACCTAAATATCCTTGAGGGTCTGATTCATCCATAACACCTAAGAACATCATGTGGCAGCAGCAGTATATTTTGCTTCAGCAATAGATAGGGAGATTGAATCTTTCTTCTTGTTGTGCCATGAAACCAACTGGTTACCTAGGAAGAATGCACCACCACTTATGCTCTTTTGGTCATCAATGCAGCCTGCCCAATCGGCATTAGTGTAGGATTGTAAGGTAAAATCTCCTTGCTTAGGATACCATAGTCCATAATCAAGTGTCCCTTATAGATACCTAAATATCCTCTTGACTGCATTCACATGTGACTATTTGGGTGCAGCTTGAAATCTAGCCACCATGCATACTGCCTGCACTATATCCGGTCTAGAAACAATAAGATATAACAAACTGCCAATCATGGATCTATATAATGTCTGATCCACTACCGCTGATTCATCAACTTTTCTCAACTTGCAACTGGTCACCATAGGGGTACTTACCAGTTTGTTGTCTTCCATCTGAAACTTATTCAACATATCTTTGGCATACTTGGTTTGAGAGACAAATATCCCTTTACCTTGTTGTGAAATCTATAAACCAAGAAAGTATGACATCTCTCCAAGCATTGACATCTCAAATTCTGACTGCATCTTATCATCAAAGTCTTTGCACAGAGTGTCCTTGTTGCCTCCAAAAATTATGTCATCCACACAAACAACCACAATAATCATGTGGTTTCCATATACTTTAACGTACAGATCACTGTCTGCACTTCCCTTTCTGAAACACTGCTCTTTTAGATATTTATCTAGCCTTGAGTACCATGCTCTTGGAGCCTGTTTCAAACCATACAATGCCTTCTTCAACCAGCACACAAAGGTTTCATCATCATGCATCATAAAATATTCTGGTTGTTCTATGTAAACTTCTTTTTCTAAATTACCATTTAAGAAAGCAGATTTAATATCCATTTGATATATCTTGTATCCTTTGTAGGTAGAGAATGCTAGAAACATTCTAATGGATTCAATTCTTGCAACAGGTGCATATGTTTCTTCAAAATCTATTCCTTCTACTTGGGAATATCCTTTGCACACTAACCTTGCTTTATGCCTAACAATCTTACCTTCTTGATTCATCTTGATCTGGTAGACCCACTTTGTGCCAATGAAATTCTTATATGTCGACCTAGGAACTAACTCCCAAGTTTTGTTCTTCTCAATTTGCTACAGCTCTTCTTCCATTGCATCCGTCCATTTCTGAATTTTACTGGCCTCATTAAATGTTTTGGGTTCCATTTTAGTCATGAGGCAAAAATTGACTTGTTCATCATTCTGGGAAAGTCTTCTTCTGATCTACATACCATCATTCTTATTACCTAAAATATGCTCTTCCGGGTGGTTTTTCTACACATACCAGTTAGGGGACTTGTTGGATGCTTCTTTTGGTTCACTATCTGGCTAAAGTTCAACTTCATCACATGTGTCATCATATTGGTTTACTTTTGCTTTTCTACCTTTATGCATATCTTCATCAACTCTGACATGTATACTCTCAATGACTCTTCTTAGCCTTTTATTGTAACATTTGTAGGCTTTTCTATGAATTGAGTAACCCAAGAAGATACCTTCATCAGTCCTGGAATCAAAGCTACCTAAGCCATCCACATCTCTCTTGATGAAGCATTTACTTCCAAACATTTTGAAGTATTTAATTGATGGCTTCTGGTCATACCATAGTTAATAAGGTGTCATTCTGTTATTTGTTCTTAGTTGAACCCCATTCAAAGCATATATAATAGTGTGAACTACTTCCTTCCAGTACATATCCAGTATGTTTGCCTCATTGAGCATGGTTCTTGCCATCTCCTTGACTATCCTATTTTTCCTTTCTCCCACACCATTTTGTTGTGGTGTTCTTGGAGCTGAATACTGTCTTCATATTCCATGTCTCACACAGTAATCTTCAAACTCATTTGATGTGAACTCTCCACCCCGGTTTGATCTTAGACATTTCAGCTTGCATCCACTTTCCCTCTCAACCATCTTTCAAAAAATCCCGAATCTTTCAAATGCTTGAGATTTGTCCTATAGGAAAGTGACCCATGTCATTCTTAAAAATTCATTAATGAGGAGCATGAAGTATCTTTCACCAGCTAGAGCTCTTGTTCTAGTTGGTCCACATAGATAAGTATTCACCAATTCAAGTGGCCTTGAAGTATTATGTTCTTTAGTCTTGAAGATCACCTTAGTTTGCTTTCCTCTTACACATTCATCACAAAATGTTCTTACTGGTTTGATGATGGGTGATATATTTCTCACAAAGCCCTTTTTGCTTACAGTAACCAGATTATAAAAAAATTTGTGGCCTAATCTCTTGTGCCACAACCAGCTCTCATCCACTTGTCCCATCATGCATTAGGACTCAAAGCATTCCTTCAGATTGTACACATTTCCATCTATCCTTTTTCCTTCTACTATGATTTGATCGATACTCTCTTTTCTTATCTGGCAACCAGTAGAGTCAAAAGTGAATTTGTAACCTTTATCACACATTTGACTTACACTTAGTAAATTGTGCTTTAAACCTTCCACATAACATACATCATGGGCCTTTAATTTGCCATCTATATTTAGGGTACCTTTTCCTTTTATCTTGATGGAGGAGTTGTCTCCAAATCTTACTGAGCCTCCATTCCAATCTTCAAACTTAATAAATTTATTTGTCACCGGTCATGTGATTGGAACATCCACTATTTGCAACCCATAAGTTTCTTCTCTCTGCATGCAGGGTAGTCTACACAATCAGACTTGATTCTGCCTTATTCTTGTCTTTTTCAACCCAAACTAGTTTGTCTTCCTTCTTCTTGTCTGCTGCAATTTCATGTTCTGGTTTAACTACCACTTTCTAATCTGGTGCTGACTTCTTTTGCTTGGTTTTTCTGAGCTTGCAATGCTTTGCAATGTGTCCAATCTCTTGACAATTATAACAATTCACATTGACATTAAAAGATGAACCTTTAAAACTATTGTAGGACACCATTTGGCTTCTTCTACATTCAAAAATCCTATGAACAAATCCATTACACTGATAACAAACAACATCCATACCCCAGAGTGTAGTGAATGAGTTTCTACTTTTGAAATTAACAGGGGGCTTATTCATCAGTCTACAATTAGTAATTCTATGTCCAAACTTATTACACTAGTAACAATAGCCATGGGATTTGGGTACATACCAATCTTGTTGCTTTGGACAAGCAAACCTTTGTCTTACTAGATGTCTTCCTCTCATGCTGTTGATTTTAGCGAATTCTTCACTATCCACCTTGGGCCTGCCTTTATAATTTGCATATCAGTAAGGTGTGTGACCCTTCTAGTTATGAGCATTTTGGTTCACAGGTTGATTTCTTGTAGCCTCAGCATAGGTCTTATTACTAGTATCTTTGTTGACTATAAAGATTTGCTTCTCTTTACTTTCACTTGAGGAAGCAAATTATATCTCCTTATCAGATGTGTCTTGCCTATTTGAACATTGTCCTTCTTCAAATCCTAAACCACCGATGTCTTTTGAGTGCTTCTGTTTGCTCAACATCTTGTCTAAAGCTTCAGTGTTGCCCTCATACTTGCTCCTCATCTTCAATTCATCCTTTCTCTTTTCTAGCTCCTTTCTGAACCTTACAATTTCTTCTTCTAGATTATGCTGCTCCTTTTCCTTCTTTATCAAATCGGAAAATGTAACTTCACATATAATCTTAGCTTCTTCCAACTGGAGTTGTAGATCAGAAATTGTTTTCTTGGATTCCTCCAGCTATTCTTGTTCCTCTATAGTAGCATGCTTAACCTTTTTGAGTTCTTTTCTTGTTTTCTTTAACTTCTCAAGAGCTCTTATGAGCTCACCTTCTAGGTCCACTTCAGCTTCAATATCTTCATCTTCCTCATCTTCAACAACCAGTTCATCTAGTGCTATAAAGATTTAACTTCTCTTTCATCCTCATGGCAGTCATCTTTTGATGCACTTTCATCATCTGTGGTATCATCTTCAAAGGTATATAGACTGTTCTTCTTTTGGTAGCTTCTTCTTTCTTGCTGGTAGACCTTCTTCTCTTTATCTTTACTAGAAGACCTGCCAGAGCTCTTTTGCTCATCTCCATCAGTTTCACCATAGGGACATTTTGCAGCAAAGTACCCTATTTTACCACAGTTAAATCATTTGAGAGGCATTTTTCTTTTATACTTACTGGATCCTCTTTTGAGTTTTCTTACAAAGTTTGTAACTTCAGTATCTGAGTCTCCACTAGACTCTCTATGAGCATTTTCTTCCTTACTCTTTTTGGTGGAGTTGAAGGCAACTTGTTTCTTGGAAATTCCTTCACCAGTTGTCCTCATCTCATAAGCAGTTAGAGAGCCAAATAACTCATCTATTGAAAAGATTTTCAGATCCTTGGCTTCCTTTATAGCAGAGACCTTAGTATCATACTCAGATGTGAGTGATCTAAGCACCTTTTTGACAATAACTTCATCAACTATTTCCTCTCCCAGTCCTCTAATGGTATTCACAGTTTCATCAACTCTGTGAAGGCAGACTGCAATATTTTCTTCATCTTTCATCTTCAAGCCTTCAAGTTGACCTCTTAGTGTTTGCAGCTTGGCCTCTTTGACCTTGACATCTCCTTCAAATATTCTCTGCAGCTTATCCCAAGTCTCCTTGGTGGATGAGCAGTGCATAACCTTGACAAACTCATTATCTGACAACCCACTGAGAATAGCATGTTTATCTTTTGCATTGTTTTCATACTCCTTAGCATCCAGATCTGTGTGAGGAACACTAGGGATAGTGTACCCATTTTGTATAGATGAAGACTGGATCAAGGCAATGGAAGAGGTACTTGACCAGATAGAGAGAAATGGTACATGGTCTTTGGTACCCAGATCGAAGCATAAAAATGTCATCGGTACCAAATGGGTTTTCAGAAATAAGCTGAATGAGGATTGCACAATGATTAGAAACAAAGCCAGACTTGTGTGTAAAGGATATGCCCAAGAAGAAGGAGAAGACTACGGAGAAACCTTTGCTCCTATAGCTAGATTGGAAGGAGTTCGTATGCTTCTCACATATGCAACTTTTAAAGGATTCAAAGTATATCAAATGGATGTAAAATTTGCATTCTTAAATGGTGTACTTGAAGAGGAGGTGTATATAGAACAACCAAATGGGTTTGCCCTATCTGAAGACAGTGACATGGTGTGTAGGCTACATAATGCCTTATATGGTCTAAAGAAGACACCTAGAGCATGGTATGAATGCCTGCACTCCCATCTTGTGAAGATTAGATTTGAGAGAACAAGCGAAGTTAGCAATATCTACTTGAAATTTGAAGGAGATCAGATCCTGATCTGTGAGGTATTTGTTGATGACATTATCTTTGGTGGAGATGACAAGATGAGTCATGAGTTTGCAGATGAGATGAATAAAGAGTTTGAGATGTCACTCATAGGGGAGATTAAGTTCTTCATTGGACTACAAATTCAGTAGATGAAAGATGGAATCTTTATTACTTAGTCCAAGTATGTCAAAGAGGTGTTGAAGACCTTTGGCATGGGAGATAGCAAACTGGTTGGTACACCGAAGGTGATCGGTTGTAAACTATCCAAAGAGGATGACTCAGCATTGGTTAATGAGAAGGAATACTGATCAATGATTGGTAAGTTGCATTATGTAGTGCATAGCAGACCAGATATTGCACATGAAGCTGGCATTACTGCAAGGTTCCAGAAAAGTCCAAGGGAATCCCACTTGGTTGCAGTCAAGCGGATTCTTAGGTATCTGAAGGGAACTATTGATTATGGATTGTGGTATCCATAGAGCAAGGATTTCAACTTGAAAGTATTCACAGATGTTGATTGGGCAGGTAATGTGGATGACCAAAAGAGCACAACCAGTGGTGCATTCTTTCTTGGTGGTAGATTGGTCTCATGGATGAGTAAGAAGCAAAGTTGTATCTCTCAGTCTACAACGAAAGGAGAGTATGTTGCAGCTTTCATGAAATGCACTCAGACAATTTGGATGAAGCATGTATTAAATGGCTTCAAAGTTCCTGTATCTGAACCAGTAATTATATTTTGTGACAATACTAGTGCAATTAACATCTCCAAGAATCCAGTTTTACATTCTAGAACCAAGAACTTTGAGCTTAAGTATCATTTCTTGAGGGAAAAGGTTTAGAACAAAGAGATTGCACTGGAACATGTTTCTAGTAAGGAGCAATTAGCAAACATATTCACCAAGCCTCTCCCAAAGGCTACATTTATGTACTTAAGAGGTGAATTAGGGGTTTTGCCCCTTCAGGAGGTGAACTAAAGGTAGATGCTCCACATCAATTAGGTATTGCATAGTCAATTTTTTTTTTTAGGATTGATGTGTTGAAGGATGCTACTCTTCAGGGGGAGCATCATACTGGAACAGGGAAACTTGTGCCTCCACTTTGACATTGTTGTCAAAGGGGGAGAAGAAGTGAAGAGGAGAAGATATTTGCAAGAATTGGGGGAGAAGTTGTGAAGCAGAGAGATATCTTTGCATATTGCCATCAATGCCAAAGGGGGAGATTGTTGGCATTATGTGAACCGGTATGAGGACATGATGACATTGTATGTTGTCATTAATGTCAATATGTTGAAGAAGAGAGAACCAGTATGTTACCAGGAACTAGTATATGTGAGAACTGGTATAACATTGTGAACCGATATGTGCCAAAGTGAAGCGGTGTGTTTGTTCAAGGTAAACCAGCATGTTGATATGGAAACTGGTACATGGAAGCTTTGTATGACTACCGATTAGAAGTCTTAACTTCAAGGTTTTCGGTTGAAGTGCTTCAAGTTTGTGTGACTCAATCAATGACTTTGTGTGATGAGGTAGCATTGCAACGAAGAACAAATTGTGTTTCCACGTCTGCCTTGTGTGCGTGAAGGAGATTGTTCCTATCTACCTCAGGAATGTGTGAAGTCTGTAAACGGTGAAAACGCATGATGGGTTATTAGCCACCATGAAAGCAGTGGAAAATGAACGATGGAGAACGTCTTGAGATCGGTTCAAGACTGTTGCATTTAATGCAATGTGCTCAACGGTCAGGATTGAACCATTTGAATTTCTTAACCTAACAGGTTTAGGGTTTAGGGTTTATGCTACCGACCTATCTATTTCCTATAAGGTCGATGTTGTGTTTCTTTCTGAAGTTGTTGGCAAAAGTTATGTTTGTGTATCCAAGTGAAGAGATACATGATTCTTGCTAGACCAGAGGAGAGAAGTGATACCTGCAGAGTGTGAGTACAAAAGGTGAAGAGGAGCTAAAGCGGATCTGCATTGGCATTGAGTGTTGTTACCAGATCATTATAATACCTGTTGATCTCTAACCACTTCAACAGTTGGGAAATCCCTTAACAGGGTAGCTTTAACTGGCTTACTGTAAATCCTTTGACAGGGTGACTCAAAACCATTGAGTTCTTGAAATCCTCTAACGAGGTAACCTTTAACAGGGTTTAATCCTTAATAGGGTATTCTAGCCATCCCTTAACCGGGTGATCCCTAACAGGATTGGTTCCTAACAGAACCTATTGTATCAGTCTTTAACCAGACAAGGCTCCTAATAGAGCGGACTTCTAAAGAGTTCAAAAACAACTTATGGGTATTCATCCCCACCGTGGTTTTTCCCAGTTGGGTTTCCACGTGAAAAATATGTTTGTCATGTGTGGTGTTATTCATGTGATGGTTTAAGTGATTTGTGTCTGAAGGTAAATCATGTTGATCTAGCTATTTATATATTTTGATGATAGATTACATGTTCATGCACTAGGGTGAAATGGAAATGAAGTATTAGATTGTATGAAAAGATAAGTGTCAATTGGTTTATGCTTGTCTCAGTTATTCTAGCTTTTGCCAGTTGTACTCTGTTGAAGACTAGTGTTACTGTTTGTCTGACAAAGCACAGTGTTTGCTGACAAACCAGTTTTAGGAATGTGTTTTTGTCTGTACTGATTAACCCCCCCCTCTCAGTACCGGTTTGGTACTATCCGTTCATCATTGAGTTTTCAATGTCATCTTAGCTACAGGAGAGAATATCTCCCCATAATCAATTCCCTCCACTTGGGAATATCCCTTCGTGGCCAATTGTGTCTTGTGCTTCTCAACACTACCATCTGGACCAAGTTTCTTCATGAACACCCATTTACAACCAACATGTTTCCTTCCTTCAGTCAAAGGTACCGGATCCCATGTTGCATTCTTCTTCAATGCATCAATCACTTCATTCATGGATTCCATCCAAGAATCTACATCATGCATTCCCATTGCCTCTCTAACAATCCTAGGCTCATCAACATTAGTGTTTATGGTAAAAATGGAAAGAACAATATTGAAAGACTGAATAGATTCAACCACAAAACCCTAGCCTAACAATAACAAAGATCAAACATAACATATGAAGATTACCTAAGACAATGCAAATCAAATGAAATCACAAAGATTATACCATCACATGTCCAATAGGGTTTGAATCTCCATTCTTCATATCTCCATTGATCTTGCTTGATATATTTGCTCTCAGATTTTATGTGTGCACAAGAGCTCAACAAAGAACGAAAATGTGGTTGCAAGTAGGCTTGAACGCATATGAAAGTTCGAAAGCGTAGTTGAGGAGAGAATAGAATGATTAGGGTTGATAATGAATGAATCATCTCCTTATATAGAAGACATTATAAGAAATGGAGGGATAAGATTGAGAGGTGTAAAAGATAAATGGTCGGCTAGGATTAGAGGGTAGGTAAAGGAAATAAGAAAATAATGAGAGGTTAGGCAGTGTAGGAATTAAGTGATGAATGACATGTGTCATAGGTAGAAAAGGCTAATGAATTAATTAAATAAATAAATATTTATTTAATTAATAGAATAAATGGGAACAATTAAATAAATAAGTATTTATCTAATTTAGAAAAAGGATAATTTAAATAACTAAATATATTTATTTAAATGAGAAATAAGGCTAGAAAAGGATAAATGAATTAATTAAATAAATAAAGATTTATTCAATTAATATAAGAATTAGGCTTAAAATAATTAAATAAATAAAGATATTTATTTAATTAGACAGGACAATTTTAGATGTCTACATTTTGCCCCTCTTTGAGACAATGCAACTTGTCGCATTGTTTCAAAGAAGATAAGATGAATTGATACAAAGTTGTCCCAAGATGGGAATGATATGCTTGCTTGAGAGATTGGATGAAAATGTCTGAAAATATCATAGACAATCTCTCGATAAGAAAGAAAGGTGAGAAAGGACTGACAAGATAGGATAGAGTGACAAAGTCATGGGATAAAGAAAACTGACTCGGGAGACTAGGGCTAGGGTAGTCTATAAGATAGACTACAAGGGAAAACATCCTCATTGTCATCCACACATCTAAGAGATCAAAGTGCAGAGAGAGCAGAGAGTAGTCAACAACGATGGCATTGGTGCATAGATTTGATCGCGTTCGTCGATATCAGAGGCCAACAGATGTAGGAGAGTCAGTAAGTACCGCAAAAACTCCTTGTACTTTGTTGCATTAATTGTTGTCATAAATGCATGTCAAATAGGTCAATAAATGCGCTTTAGGTATGTCGAGAAAAATGTCAAGAAGGGGGGAAAATGTTAAGGCGCATTTGTGTTGGTGCTAGGTACGTCTGGTAGGATAGGCGTGTCTATGTAGAATGCAACTATGTCTATACTATTAAAAATGTCTGTGTCAAATGCATGCGCATCTGTGAAGTGCAGGTGCGTCTATGCAGGGCGGGTGCATATGTGCCAAACAGAGGCATGTCTGTGTGTGTCAGGCACGTCTGTGTAGGGCAGGCGCATCTGGGTAGGATATAAGCACGTTTGCATCTTCAAGGTCAAATCGACAGTTCTGTTATAAACATACGCTGTCGATTGGATAAGCTACTGAGAGGATACACTTAAACAGGTCCTCTAGGGAAGACTAGGATAGCAGATAGGGCTAGGATTGACAATTTTGTGATAGAACATACATTGTCAATTAGGAAACTACTTGAGAGGATACACTCAACCAGAGACCCTAGGATAGGATAGAGTGAGGCACTTTGTGATGAACATGGAGTACCATTAAAATTGGCAATTTTGTGATAGAACATATATTGTCAATTGGAGTAGACTGAAATTGACAATTATGTGATAGAACATACGTTGTCAATTGGATAAGCTACTCAAGACGATACACTCAAGTAGGTGCCCTAAAAGATAAGATAAAAGTAACACTTTGTGATGAATAGGGAATGCTACTAGGATAGATTGCCATATGATATATATAAGCATTAGGATAAAAAGAAGCACTTTGTGATGAACAGGGAGTACCACTAGGATAGAGTGCCATATGATAGATATAAGAACTAGGACAAAAAACTGTACTTTGTGATGAACATGGAGTACCACTAGGATAGAGTTCCATATGATAGATATAAGTACTAGGACAAAAAGCAGCACTTTGTGATGAACATAGAGTACCACTAGGATTGGCACAGTTGATTTGCTTGACTGCAAGAGGACCTACCTATGCTGGAGTCACGGGAGAGATTCCCTTTGACTCAGAGTTTACGACCAGAGCTGACACTTGAGGATAGAGAAATAATAGAGGCTATGGGACTGCAATACATTATGTATGTGCCTGAGTTTCGGGTGAACATGGGATTGCTGACTGCATTAGTTGAGAGATGGCACTCAGAGACATGCACTTTTCATTTTCCAATAGGTGAGATGACAGTCACCTTAGAGGATGTATACAGGATATTGAGGATACCGATCATTAGGGAGTTAGTTCCTTACAATTGAGAGGGAGACGTGGAAGCATTGAGACGAGTGTTTTAGGATCCAGGGCTAGAGATGAGGGTTGGAAATGTGGCATGGGACACCATGACAACTACATGATTGGCACTACCAATAGTGCTAGCAGGAGTGATCAATGGGTTCCTCTATCCAGATAGGGTGACATGAGGGTTGGTTGTGGGATGGGGGAGGACTCTGGAGACTATGGTGAATGAACACACCAAGTTTGCATGGGTGTCATTTCTACTGGCACACTTGTATTATGAAATGCATCAATTTTTGTATCATGGATCAACAGGATTAGGATGCGGAGTGACATTGTTGTAGGTATGGGTGTATGAGCATCTGTTGGTTACACGACCGATACATTTTAAAGGCAGGGGACATGGGCGGAGTTTTGTTCACCTCTATGATATGATTACTTCCTAGCCATGAATTGGGAGGCTAGAGTATTGGCACTGAGTTATTGATGAGGTAGACAGTGTAGTATGGAGGCCTTACCGAGACTGTGAGGAGTGGGAGGATGATGCAGTAGAGCTGCCATATGTGTTCAGGAGTAGGTATCTAATTGGGAGGACACCATATGTCATTGAGCGGTAGTTGATAGATAGAGTGTGCAGGCAGTTTGGTAGGATATAGCAGATGCCACGGGGTTCAAGGATGTATGCACGGACAGTGAGGGATCAGTTGCATTTAGGGCCATTACTGTCTTATGATCAAGCAGTGACACAGCTGCAGGAGACAGTTCCCATGCCTTGGGACATTTGAGTGGATATAGAGGATGCAAGGATGGATGCAAAGTACACTGCATATTGGGCAGAGCATCCATTTGCATGGCTAATGGATCCAAGGGATGTAATAGATGGAGACAGTGGAAGTGAAGGAGATGATAGTGGAGATGGCAGAGGTAGGGTCAACGATGGAGGCGAGGCGTAGCGGTAGAGAGGAGAGTGGCTCCGAGGAGAGAGGGCGGAGAGGAGAGACAGGCTCAACAGGCTCATGTAGTGAGGGGCAGAAGTGGATTGTCATTACAGGTACCAGCTACATAGGTTCCTAGATAGGTATAGGCTCCTTGACAGGGACAGGGATAGGGATAGAGGAGGGGGGAGAGGAGGAGGATGAGCTACTATCCTTGAGGGAGATCTGCTAGGGATAGGAAGATGAGATCCAAGATTTGGAGAGGGATACAGCTAGACTCAGGAGACAACTAAGGGACACTGAGCGGGAGAGGGATTAGGCTATTCAGCGCTATACAGAGGCTGAGACAACACTGAGGGTAGGGAGGCAGGCATCAAAGGACATAGGGGCTAGATACACCTATGTTCTGCGGGCAGGGGAGGAGATAGCCTACTAGCAAGACCTATACTATGGAGTGGTGCCACCAAATCAGCGGGCTAGGAGCTTTCAAAGACCATCACAAACTGTGATGACCACTAGAGGGAGAGACAAGAGACATGTGTCTAGCAGTGGGGTCATGGGTCCTCCACCACCACCAGATATAGGGGGCAGGTCCTTCCAGGGCTCAGACTCCATTGAGACTAGCTGGCTCCAAGGGAGGGAGTTCATCATAGCCTTAGAGGGCTCCCTATGTATCAGTTTTGTACCATTTTTGTATGATGATGTAGACACCTTCGTTTGATTTTATCCATATGATTTTGACATCATTGTATCATGACACTTATGATTTTGAGATATATATATATATATATATATATATATATATATATATATATATATATATATATATATATATATATATATATATGAGATGATTCATCATTGCGGCAACTATATGCATGTGTATCTATGTGATGCTTATGAGATGGATGCAAATATGTACATGATGAAATGCAATATTTTTTTTATGTTTTTAAAATGTTATGCAAATGTAAATGTATGAAATGCAGATGAATATGATAAGGATTTAAAATGTGCTAACATGTGTTGTGTGCAATATATGATGCAATTGTGATTTCTATATGTATGTATGAAATGATATATGTGGTAATGTAGGTGGAAACTACATGAAATGAAAATACTTTTTGGCGTGACATTATACTCAGTCATGTGATAACAGGCTACATGGACTCAGGAGGGACGATGAAGGTCCAACAAGAAAGAGGGATGAAAGATAGAAGATATGGAAGTGAAAGAGCTTCTTATACTTTATCATAATTGAGCTTTGTATGACAAATAGGTTATGGCAATCCAGATATATGTTCGAACCAGAAAGTCATTGTACCTATTTTCATGGAGATCAGACAGTCGTAAACAAGGAATGCCCCAGTTCATACTAGACTTATAGTGTCCTCATATCCTTGGATAAGTCATAGCATTACTAAGAGACAAGCCACAGACAACAAAGAAAATAGGTGACAATACCCCATCCTTGCCTTTCTAGTCAAAGACATCCTAGAGATAAAATCTCTAGTCAGAGGCATCCCGGAAAAGCTAAAAGACATGTCACCAAAAGATAAAATCAAAAGAAAACCAAGACTCGACACCAACATCCACTGTAGTCCTCAAGTTTAGTGTCTCTTGTCACTTGTATAATTCTATTTGATTGTGGTCATAATGTTTTCCTTCACAAAAGGATAGATAGCACTGAACCATAATGTTGTCTGAGTCTGTTGAAAGATTTGATTTGTCGAAGCCCATTGTTGCTGTTGTGTCTCAGCTAAAATTGACCGAATCCAATAAATTGATACCTTATTGCGGAGAAGATGAAACTTTATTGCGGATCCGTGATGCAAGTGTTGCTTTATTATGGATTGTGCCCAGATAGACTAAAGAAAACTGGAAGAAATTGTACTCCTTAGAACATGCAGTGCTCTTAGTTCCACACCCATCACTAGACTTAGGATTTGCCTTAGCCACAGATAAGAACTGATTTATTATGGATGGAAAGGGTGAAAAGGAGGAATCATTATGAATGACAAACCAATCTTAGGTAGATCAATAACAAGCCATGATGAGAATGGGTAAGTTTATTATGGATGGATAGGCTATGAGTGTGTGCAAAGTGAAGGATGAGATCGAATCCTGAAGGAGGGAGGAGCAATGTCTCTACACATGGCATCAGTGACCCGGTTTTCACCATGGTACTTTCCCAGGGCACCATCGAAGTGGTTTTCACCGTTAGATGAAATGTTTTTCTATTTTCCAATTTTTGATATTTTTTTTTGTGTCACAAGGCGCCTATTTGCCAGGTTTTCACCAAGTAATGATTTTTTATGTTTATGATTTTTTTTTTGTATTTTTTGATTTTTTTGATTTTTTTGTATTTTTGAATTAGGATATTTTGAAGAGCTATGTGTAAAACATGCGAAGGTGCATGTTGTTGATAGGATCCTCCAAATTTTTGCCCTCTGTGGTTGAGAGCTGATATGCACTAGATCTATAGGCTATTATTATGATGTAAGGACCAAGCCAATTTGGTTCTAACTTGCCCTTCTTCTATCTGTCTTGCCGATTTTTAGGATTTTCTCTGAGAACAAAGTCACCCACCTCAAATGTGTGAGGCTTTGCTTTGTGATTGTAGTTGTATTTTTCCTTGAATGAATGATATGTTGCTCGAGTGACTGTCTTCCTTAATGAAGGAGCTAAGATAGAATTACTAGTGTGTGGACTACACAATCCCATATGCATGTCACCTAAAGAAGTTTGGGCATCCCTGACAACAAATTCTTGTGAGGAAGCTCTATTAAAGGTCCATGATCTATCGCCAGAAGGAAAAGGATGTGTGGAACAAGTGGATGAGGAATGAAGGTTTATGATTGCGAAAAGAAGTGAAAGTATCATAACATGATGGAGACTTAGGATCAACAAGTATTCTTTTTGACTTGAAATTTTAGAACTTTTGCCCCCAGTTATTTTGATATTAGGGGAGATCATCTTTTGCTCTTTTTCTTGCATAGGATTTTTATCCCTGGCCTTGATTTTTCCAATAGGTTTTGATTTTGATTTTGACTAAAGGACTTTTCTTTATTTTTGACTTTTAGATTTTTCTTTTCAAAGCTTGATTTTTGATCCCCCATGAGTAAGGGATTTTCTGATTCTTGTTGATCCAAGTCTGGGAGAGGACCGGAAATGGAATGAGTGGATGATATGGTAAAGCTATGTGAGTTCTCAAAAGGGCTGGTGATATGCTCAATAGATTCTTCGCTGGAACCACTCTTAGGACTATTGATATCAAGAGATGCTTGCACCATTAGAGGAAATTTGCATTCAGACTTGGTAGCCACAACACTAGGTGGTTCACACCCAATTCCTTGGCATTGCAATTTTTTTGTAGGTTGTTCTTGTTGACTAAATGTCTTAGGAGATAGTGGGAGTTGATCAACATGAAAGATATACTCACCACATCCCATGTCTTTAATCTTGAACTTTTCTTTGATCTCTACTTGTTTTGATGTAGAAGATTTAAAGGATTCTAGATCCACATATGTTGATGATGGAATTACTTCTCTATTGACTGGGACTATTGTTTCTGATTTTGACTATAGATTGTTGTAATATATGAATGGATTCAGATCGCCTTTGACGATCACTTCAACTCCATTGTGTGGAAACTTGATACATTGATGATATGTAGATGGGACTTCTCCCATCTCATGAATCCATGGACGTCCTAGCAATGTTGTATGTGAGATCTAGGTCTAGGACTTGACAAATCACATTCTTAGTTACTGGTCCAACTCTAAGAGGTAAAGTGACCGTGCCCTTGGATGAGCGTTCTTCATCATCAGATGCTTTAATGGTGATTGCATGTGTAGAATTCATAGCTTTTTCAGAATATCCCAATTGTTTAATAATGTTCAATGTACAAATGTTCATACCTGCTCCTCCATCTATCAAGACTCGTTTTATTTGATGTTTGTGTAGGAAGGCTTCAATATGTAAAGGTGCATTATGAGGTTGGGTTACAGATGTGTTGTCAGCTTCTGTAAATGCAAGGGAATGTGGAATAGAAAGGTATCTCACCATGTCTTGAAACTGGTCCACGTTTAGATCAATGGGGACAGTAGTTATTAGGACCCAGAGGTAACTGAGAGGGAGGGGGGGTGAATCAGTTGTCTATTAATTTCAACCCAAATATAACTTAATCAAACTTGATACATAATACCGGTAAACCAAACTTAATGTCGGTTAACAGATTAACAGTTAATATTAATACCGGTGAAACTTAATGCATGAAACAGAAAGAGAAACAACATCCACAACACATAACACAAAGATTTGTACATGGAAACCCTGTAAGGGGAAAAACCATGGTGGGAAACCTTGCCCACAATCAGATGATACTACTGCAGATAATATGTGTGTACAAATGGGGTCTGCACATGCAGAAAGGCCAACTGCCTAGAGCTTACTGCTCAGTCACAAGATGGGATTCACACTGACTACATTTGGATGATTAAATCCAATGATAATGTACTGCACAAAGTAGCATCTCCAATGCTTGATTCAGTACCGGTTAAGCTCTAACAATTACCTTTTAACCTTCCTTGAACCTTCTCTATGGTCTTCTCATATGATCTTCAATATTCGCACATACCATGTTACAATACCATAACCTTACATACATTCCTTACATCTCACAATTGAGATCTTACATATATACCAAAACCTAAGATCAAATGTGTAGGTCGGCTCACTAAGAATATTACAATTAAATCATTTACAAGTAAGTCAAGATGTGATGCATCATTTCAGCTCAATGTAATTACAAAAATACCAATTGATTAAATCATCTCCATAACATGTCATGCTGATCTGGAATAGATAATGCATGTCGGTCCATAACTTAGACCAATTTGCCAATAACAACAAATATGTCAACCCGATTAGACCAATAACCAGAATACCAAAACCAAGTGTCCAAACCATGTCTTTGACATAACCAAGTGATCTCCAGATGATAACAAGTCATCCTAAGTGCTGGTGAACAATATAACCTGTCGGTGAACCAAATACCGATGACTGTGCATAAGTCACTAAACTTGTCGATGAACATAACCACGGATCTCCAGAAGGATAAGTGTTGACATCAATGACAAAACCAATGCAACATATCCATAATACCAACAATCTCCCCCTTTGGCATTGATGGCAACACAAGATGGAGAAACCATCTAAGTGCCAAAGTAGAAATACCAAAAACCAAAAATCAACAATCTCCCGAATAGATCAATATTAGAAACCAAAATACAAATGGAGAGAGTAAAAATCTCTCCCCCAATGAATAATCTCTCCCCAAAGGATAATGCTTTTCCATAGATATCTCTCCCCCATTGACATCAAATGCCAAAGCAATACAAATACCAGATATAACTAGTTCATAGAACCAATTATAAATACCAACTGTTATAACCAACTTCTCCCCCTGAGAAGTAGCTCTCCTCCATCAAAGCCGGAAAAAGGTTTCTTTGTAAACTCTGTCGGTTTGATGCCAAGGATCATCTGTCTAGGTCTCTACCGATGAGGGTATAACCCTAAGATGCTCTCTAAGATATTCAAAAGTTTTCTTAGGTAAAGGTTTAGTAAAGATATCTGCAATCTGCTCTTTAGTATTCACATAAACCAATCTCACTTCTTTTGCTTCAACATTCTCTTTCAGAAAATTGTATTTGATAGAAACATGTTTAGTTTTAGAGTGAAATACCGGATTCTTAGATATATCAATTGCTACTGAATTATCACAATAGATGATTATAAGTTCTTTGAATTTTACCTTGATGTCCTTCAACATTTTCTTAATCCATAATACCCGAGTACAATTAGTTTCTTCTACAACATATTTTGATTCTGCTGTTGATAATGATGTACAACTTTCTTTCTTTCTCAACCATGAAATCAATTTGCTACCAAGAAAGAATGCCCTGCCAGTGGTGCTCTTTCTATCATCTACATCTCCTACCTAATTAACATTGGTGTATGCACATAAATCAAAATTTTCATCTTTAGGATACGAAAGACCAAGATTTGTTGTGCCTTGTAAATACCGAAAAATCCTTTTCACTACTGATTCATGATTTTCTCTAGGATTACTCTAAAATCTTGAAACAATACACATTGCATTCATTATATCAGGTCTTGTTTGTGTCAAATACAGTAAACCTCCAATCATAGATTTGTATCTTGTCGGATTAACATGAGCTAAATCATCCTTCAATGATAGTTTATCAATTGTAGTCATAGGAGTACTTATTGGTTTATAGTTTTCCATACCAAATTTATTCAGTAGTTCCTTCAAGTACTTTGTTTGACATATGAATATACCTTTATTAGTCTGTGAAATCTACAATCCTAAAAAGAATTTTATCTCCCCAATCATAGACATTTCAAATTCTTCCTGCATCTTATTAAAAAAGTCTTTACACAATCCATCTTCTCCTCCAAAAATAATGTCATCGACAAAAAATTCAATAACCAAGATGTCTTCATTAGTCACTTTGAAATATAATTTGTTGTTAGCATTACCTTTAGTGTAACCAAGATTCAAAATATATTTGTCCAATCTAGCATACCAAGCTCTAGGAGCTTGCTTCAATCCATATAAAGCTTTCCTTAATCTAAAAACCATATCTTTATCATTTGTCAATGAAAATCCATCAGGCTATTCAGTGTAAACTTCCTCTTCAAGATCACTATTCAGAAATGCACATTTAACATCCATTTGATATACTTTATAGTTCTTGTGTGCTGCAAATGCAAGAAATAATCTGACTACCTCAATTCTACCTACCAGTGCAAAGGTTTCATTGTAATCAATTCTCTTTTTCTGAGAATATCCTTTACACACTAATCTTGCTTTGTTTCTGATTACCTTACCATCTTCATTAAGTTTATTTCTGGATACCCATTTAGTTCCAATTACATTTTTATCTTTAGGCCGGGGAACCAATGTCCATGTATTGTTCTTTTCAATTTGTTCTAATTCATTTTCCATAGCCTTAATCCAATGTTTATCTTCACATGCCTCAATAACAGATGTAGGTTTAATTTGAGAAATTAAACATACCTCTGCATTTTCCAATCTTCCTCTTGTCATAACTCCTTGATACTTATTCCCAATTATCTGACTTTTAGAGTGATTCAGTCTTACATATCTGGGTGTGTTCACTTGCTGCTATTCTTCAGTCACTGTGGAATTCTTTGATGATGCTGGTGTGACTGGATCTACATTCTATGCTAGTACATTCTGTATAGGTTCATTTATGATCATCTCAACTATCGGTTCAGAATCCATAGACCTTGAATTTCCTCTAAAGTGTTCATCTATCTTCACATTTGCACTCTCAATGATTTTATGCAATATTTTATTAAAACATCTATATGCTTTTCTCTTAGATGAATAACCAATAAATATACCTTCATCACTTCTAGAATCAAATTTACCAATATACTCATCTATCCTAATGTAGCATTTGCTTCCAAATATTCTATAGTCTTTAAGAGTAGGAATATTACCAAACCATAATTCATAGGGTGTCTTACCAGTTTCACCTTTGATGTGAACTCTGTTGAAAGTGTAAACCATTGTATTCATTGTTTCTCTCCAATACACATGAGGTAGATTTGCTTCTGATATCATGCTTCTAGCTGCATCAAGAATAGTTCTATTCTTCCTTTCCACAACTCCATTTTACTGAGGTGTCTGGGGTGTTGATAGTTGTCTTCTAATTCCATTCACTTCACAAAATGTATTGAACTCCTTAGATGTAAATTCACCTCCTTGATATGATCTTAAACACTTGATGTACTTACCAGTTTCATTCTCTACAAGTGCCTTGAATAATTTGAATTTCCCAAAAGCTTATGATTTCTCCCTGAGAAAAGTAACCCAAAACATTCTAGAATAATCATCAATAATTAGCATGAAATATCTATCTCCCTGTAGACTTCTTGTTCTTGCTGGACCACACAAGTCAGTATGAATTAAATCAAGAACATCATTGGATTTCTCAGAAATACTCTTAAAAGTTGTTCTAACTTGCTTTCCCATTTGACATTCCTTACATATCGGATTATGAGGTTTTACAATCTTAGGTAAATCCCTTATTGCCTTAGATGAACTAATCTTTACAATGCAATCAAAATTCACATGACAGATGTTACTACTTATCAAGTTGCCATTAGTTTTTATATTCAAAGTCATACTATATACTCTAGTCGGTTAACACTACCGAATCATGCAGTCGGTATACACAGAGAAGTCAGTATGCACAGTCTAGTCGGTTATAGAAGAAAGCAATCATAGAACACAGTAAACACCGAGTTGTCTACCGAGTATCTTTTTATAGCTACCGAGCAGCAAAGATGACACACCGAGTTGATATACATCGAGTGAAACGTGTTACCAGATACATTGAACCTGGACATGCATATGAAAACGTGTTACAAGATCGAGGCACATCTAACCGTTATCACATTGGAAATTGCACTAGAAGATTGTGTATGATTTTGAGATCAATCTAACCAATGAAATATTTTGTATAGTTATTCATTCAAGGAATCTTGTTTGTAAGATCGAAGCAATGAAGTAGATCAGCCTCTTAAGAGATCTATTTATACAACATGAGTTAAGGGTGTATGTATGAGTGTAAGAAGACTGTTACAGAGACACAGAGGCCACCGAGAAAGTTTTTAGAGAACAGTCAAAGAACAGAGTAAACAGAAGGGTTTACCGAGTTACTATATGGGTTACCGAGGTATGATATAAGCAAGGTAATCTATTCTGAGCACATAGAATTTGCTATAACATTTCAAATGTAAAGTTACAAATATTTGTAATAATTTTATTGTAATATTGTGAATTTGAAAGAGAAACCTTTAACAAGGTAAAAGACTCTAATCAAGTCTATAAATTGTAAAGCCTCTAACAAGGTGTAGCATTCAGAATAAATGTTGTAAAATCCTTTAGCAAGGTAGATCTAATAGATCTTATTACTCCTAACAGGGTAAGCTATCAGAAATAGCTAATATGTAGATCTAACCGAGCACTCTTTATTATTGCAGTAGTGAAGTTGTGGGTGCCATCCCCACCACCGTTTTTCTCTCTAACCAAGAGTTTCTGCATAACCAAAATATGTGTGTTATGGAGTGAATCATGTATGATTGTTATCTATTTGTTTTAACTTTAATTTATGTTACTGCACTATTCTATTTATGCATAACAGTAAAGTTATTATTCAAGAAAAGTTTTGGAGTACTGATTCACCCCTCCACTCTCAGTACATTAGCTTTCCATATTGGGCCTAATAACATAATCTTTTATGCCATAACCAAATTTCATCATTGTGTGCAATCAAGCATGTCTTTTCATTGTTATTCAAATGCAAGATATTACCTCTAGTCTGATTACCGGTTGCAATTTCCAAACCAGTTCTGTTCATGATTTTACATTTACCATTCTTGAATTGTAACTGAAATCCCTTTTCAACTAATTGACCATCACTCAAAAGATTATACTTCAAACCTTGAACATAGTAAACATTGTCAATATTGTGCTTACCATCAAAAAATATAGTGCCTTTTCCTCTAATCAAACAAGCTTTGTCATCTCCAAATCTTACTAGACCTCCATTGTAATCCTGAAAAGATAAGAATTTACTTTTATCACCAGTCATATGATGTGAAAATCCGGAATCTATAATTCATTCATCCTTTTCTTCAATTTTAGCTACCAAGGCATGCTCTACCAGTGGAACAGTAGGTGCCAGTTGATCTTTTGTTATTGCAACAAAATTCCATCCATTGTCTGTCGGTTCTTTATCAAGATCATCAGTAACCCCTTCATCAGCATAATAACATGATTTGTCTTTATTCTTCTTAAATCTGTATCTCTAATATTCAGGGTTAGGCTTGTATGTTCTTTTAGCTTCTTCTCTCAATCTTGCATGTCTATCAAGACATCTAGATGCCATATGACCAACTTTATTGTAGTTAAAACATTTAAATGGTGCTTTACCTTCATACTTACTTCTAATAGGACCTTTAGGCATTTTCCTTGCAAATAGTACTTCAAGCTCTTCAAGTTCTTCATTTTCCCTCTTGATATCTTCAAGTTCTCTTGCATAAAGTGCTTTTCAATCAGATTTATCATATGATGATGATGATGATGCAGATGATGATGCTTTGAAGGCTAAATCTGTTTTAATTGTAGCAACAAGACCAAATTCCTCAAGCTCAAATGCTGAAAATTCTCCAACTAGGGTGTCTCTAGATACTGATGTATTAGGAATTGTTCTCAACTCATTAATATTAGTTACTTTCATTTTGTATGTCGGTGGCAATCCTCTCAAAATTTTAGAAACAATTTCATCTTCACTTAAGGAACCTCCACAACATTGTATTCCCAAAACAATTTCAGTAACCCTTTCCATAAAAGAAAAAAATATTTCATCTTCTTCCATTTTCAAATTTTCATATCTAACCCGGAAGCATTCCAGTTTTGCAATTTTGATAGTGGTATCTCCTTCATTCAATGTCTCCAATTTATCCCAAATAGCTTTAGCAGTAGATCGATTTGATAATCCAATGATTTGTTGATCTGACAAGGTGCTCAAGAGTGCTTCTCTTGATCCTTACCCAATGTAGGTGGATTAGGTTGACCCGATGTAGAACCAACATAGCCATTCTGTGTAACATCCCACATGTCTCTTCCAATGCAATTCAGATGTGTCTCCATTCTAGTCTTGCATATACCATAGTTAGTTCCATCAAGTTTCAGACTATCCTTCTTGAAAAAATTTAGCTGCCATAGAATCTCCTCAAGTTGTTAAACTTCTGCAAAAAGAGGACTAGGCTTTGATACCAATTGTTAGGACCCCGAGGCAACTGAGGGGGGGGGGGTGAATCTGTTGTCTATTAATTTCAACCCAAATATAACTTAATCAAACTTGATATATAATACCGGTAAACCAAACTTAATGTCGTTTAACAAATTAACAGTTAATATTAATACTGGTGAAACTTAATGCATGAAATAGAAAGAGAAACAACATCCACAACACATAACACAAAGATTTGTACGTGGAAACCCTGTAAGGGGAAAAACCACGATGAGAAACCTTACCCACAATCAGATGATACTAATGTAGATAGTATGTGTGTACAAATGGGGTCTGCACATGCAGAAAGGCCAACTGCCTAGAGCTCACTACTCAATCACAAGATGGGAGTCACACTAACTACAATTGGATGATTAAATCTAATGATAATGTACTGCACAAAGTAGCATCTCCAATGCTGGATTCGGTATTGGTTAAGATCTGATAATCACCTTCAAACCTTCCTTGAACCTTCTCTATGGTCTTCTCATATGATCTTCAATATTCGTACATACCATGTTACAATACCATAATCTTACATACATTCCTTACATCTCACAATTGAGATCTTACATATATACCAAAACCTAAGACCAAATGTGTAGGTCAGTTTGCTAAGAATATTACAATTAAATCATTTACAAGTAAGTCAAGATGCAATGCATCATGTCGGCTCAATGTAATTACAACAATACCAATTGATTAAATCATCTCCATAACGTGTCGTGCTGATCTGGAATAGAGAATGCATGTCAGTCCATAACTTAGATCAATTTTCTGGTAACAACAAATATGTCAACCTGATTAGACCAATAACCAGAATACCAAAACCAAGTGTCCAAACCATGTCTTCAACATAACCAAGTGATCTCCAGATGATAACAAGTCATCCTAAGTGTCGGTGAACCAAATACCGGTGATTGTGCATAAGTCACTGAACTTGCCAGTGAACATAACCAATGATCTCCAGAAGGATAAGTGTTGATAAGTGTTGACATGAATGACAAAACCAATGCAACATATCCATAATACCAATAGTAGTGTGTCTCAAAGTTTTGTCAAGAATGGCTTTATGCGCAGGGGATATGCGTAAGAGCTCAATGATGGAGATAAGCGCGAGTGTCTTCCCTAACTATTCTACTAGATCATACTCGGGTTTGGCTGATGAGGATGTGGTGTTTTTAGCTAGAGCACCTTGCAAAGTGAATTTACCTCGACGAGTTGTAACATTACATTCAGAGGTAGGTTCAGATCCAATTCCTTTTAGGATAATTTTAGGTCTTTGGGCAGAATTTTCAGACGTTTTGTCCTTTATGATAATGGTAGAGACATAATTGTCCATCGAAATGTGATTACCAGTTGAATCATAGTTATAGGATGCTCTAGTATAGTTGGTCTGGTCATCTATGGCTTTATCTTTTCCCTTGTCATGTTTTGGGAATGGTTCCTTAAACATCTCATGTTTTTGATTGGATGAATGTCCTTCGATCTCAATGTCACCTCTATCAATAAGATCTTGTATGATGTTCTTCAACCGATGATAATTTCATGTTTTATGTCCCTTTCTCTTATGATACTCATAGTACTCATCGTCATTCCACCAATTTGGTTTGACTATTGGCTCATATGGAGGATTGTTTGGAATTGTTATTATCTTGTTTGCCACTAGCTTCTTGAAAGCTGATTCAAGTGGTTCTCCCAATGGGGTGTATTTCCTTCATGGTTTTGAAGTTGTTTGAGTATTCACTTGGTTATTTGTAGAACTTGATCCAGAAAGAATGATTTTGGGTCTCACTATGTTAGCATCGACAATGCCATCATTTACTGTGTTCTTGTTCCAAAATCATGGCTTGTCTTTTCCTTTACAATCCTCTTTGTTTTCTTTGAATATCTTAATGACTCGCTCAATTAAGACCTTCTCTGTTGCTAATCCTTTTTCAATGACATCCTTGAAAGTGGACAAACAAGCTTTCCTTAAGTCATAACCAATTTCTCTGTGGACATTCTGTGTGAACATCTCTACCATTTGTTTTTGTGGAATTTCACAAGAGCATCTGCTGGCTAAATTTCTCCATCTTTGTAAGAATGATGAAAATGACTTGCCATCCTTTTGCTTGGTGTTTCACAAAGTGGTAACTGATATATTTGTCTCTATGTTATATGATAAATGTTGGATAAAAGCCTCCGCTAAGTCACCCCAAGACTTAATTCCTGGTGGAAGTTGGGAGAACAATTCCATAGCTTGATCACCTAAGCTTTGTGGGAATAGTCTCATCAAATATGTCTCTTCCTCCGCTACCTCAATGCAAGCTATGAAAAATTATCTTATATGTACCTTAGGGTCTCCTTTGCCTCTGTACTTATCAAACTTAGGTGTCATGAAATGTGTAGGAAAAGGAGACATTGGAATGCTTTTGTCAAATGGATAGGGACATATGTCTCTCATTGTGTAAGATGTTTTCGGTGTATTTATGTCCTCCATTTTCTTTTGTAAGTCCTTAATTTGCTGATCCAAATTGTTCTTAGGTGGAGATCGACTTCTTGGATCATATCCCATGCCTGAGCCATCGGGTGGAGGAGGAGCATGTTGCATATATGGATGATATTGATCATACACATGTTCATATGGAGGAGGTCTATAATGATATTGCATATAGGGACCACTTGGTATAGAGTCATGATGAGGAATAGAATATCTGTTTTATCCATGTATACCCTACTCTACAGGCATGTCATGAGTTTGTTCTAGTGTGTTGCCCCCAAATTTGATGCGGGGTTTGCTTGTGTCTAAATTTTGAGCATGCCTTTGGATATCCAATTGCTTTGGTGGTTGGTTCTTAGCATTGGTATGCGATTGAGTATATTTTTCTACATAAGACTTCCATAATGGTCTATGAAGGTGAGTATCATATGCTTGACCATGTGTATGTGGGGCCTCGTGTTTTTGAAACAAAGATGATGGTGATTCAGGAACAAGATGTGGTCCTCTATTGCCTCCACTATTAGGCCTCCTTTGATCCATGTTGAGTTGTGGTTCTTGCAAAGGTCGATTTTCCATTATTTGAGACATGTCAAAATCATGAGGGATCTTGGCTCCACTTTGTACCATCACTTGTAAGAAATATTGTCTATCTCTCCTAATTATTTCCTCAACCAATCGATTAAAATGGGGATCCATAATGGAGTCTTCCACTTCTGCTGAATGTACGGAAAAGTTGTCCATTGTCATTGTGTGTATCATTGTTGTTTGTAGTGTCCATATTCTCAACATTTGGAATATTTCTATAGGCATCCATGTCAGGTAATGTGGTATGATCATAATTGAAAAAGACATCATTGTCATACTCATAAGCACTCATGTTTGCGGATTCTTGAGTCTCTTTAGCTTCTCTCCTAGATTTTTGGGAATGGGTTTCAACCATGAACTAGGTATTGACTAAGATTTGTGAGACTAGATGAAAATGGAAAGAGTATGGAAGACCAAGAGTTGGATGGAATGTAAATGAATTTGAAGTATACTTGCAATGTCTAAAGTGTAAGACCAAGTATGTTTATGGTAGAGTAGGTGTGGCTTCCAAAGAGATGATAGTTTCTCTTGATGAGGTAAGCTGACCTTGACTCTAAGTAAGACCAAATGAGACCCAAAGGTGATAGACCTTGATGAGGGACCACTTAGAAAAATGTTGTTGTATGTAGTGTGTTGACAAAGCAAGATGAGGACAAGCAAGTGACCTTTTGACTCAAGTTTAGAAAAATATGAATGTAATGCAAGGTGTAAAGAAATGATGGACTTTGTGAGACATAGAAATAGGTTGTATTCTAGATGAAAACCTAAAGAGATAACCTCAGAAGCTCAATAAGTCTGAAACTAATTGCTCTTGTTTGTTGGACTATAAGTGTTTTTCAATTCTGAACACAGACATGTTCAAAAGAAGACAAGCACAATTCTTATGGCTAGCCAGGACAATAGTTGTTGATCCCACATGGGGTTTCCCCCGAGGCTACACTATTCAAAGCAGATACTTAGATGCTTGACCCCACTGGCTCCACCCTCAGCACTCACTTCTCTAGGGCAGCCAAGCATCAGTCCCCATGAAAATTCCCCGTGGCGAACTTTGTATCTCTACTATGAACCGTATGTGTGTGGGCCGCTCTAGAGGTCTGACCTCCTGCCCCAACAACTAGAAGGATTTTAGTTTTCTAAAACAAAAAGGTGCTAGTAAGGGCATCTGCTCGTGTGGCCATACATGCGACACTTTCAACTCCGTGAATACAGAAGGCTCCCAACCAGTATGGGTTGCACCCTACAATTGATCAAAGAAATTTGATCAAACGGGTTTATAGAGAGACATAGTGTTGGTATGAACTAATCAACACACATTACCCATGGCTTTCACCATGGATAAAGTTATTTATAGTGGTTCAGAAGAGGTGGGTTTTCCTCACTACCACTAGGGTCGTTCTCTCCTCACTAGTAGTCTTAATGACCACACGGAGAGATAGGCCCTCTAGAGATTAAAAAAAAAGACCCTATTGCTCAAGACACAAAAGGCACTGGTTCAATTTTAGTGCACCAATTGAAGTGTTTGGTAATCTATGAAAACAAGACACACAATAAAGATCAAAAGAAAACCATTGCCAAGATCCTGCAACAAAGATTTGTTAGTAGTTTGGGTTGTTTCAAATGATTACCCCTTCCTATAAGCAAACAAGTTAGGTAAATTTTAAATCCAAAAGACTTTGTGAAATAGGGGCCTTCTACAAGAAGTATTTGCTTCAAAGACAAGTTGCACCAATTTTGTTAGCTACATCACAAGGTGTTAGCCCGAAATAAACCAAATCTGAAATCCAAATGACGGAATAAAGCCTCAAAACTAGATCAAAAATTGAAAAATGCAAAATCCAAAACACAGACGCGATTAATCCTAACGCAGAGGTGGCAGAAAATCACAAACATGCCTAAATCCTTCGCAGATGCGCCTAGATAACACATATGTGACTCTCGAACATAGACGCGTCTGAAAGGTGCACACACGTGGTTTGGAAACAGAGACACAACCCTGCAATCTGCAAAATAAGATCAAATAATGTTGAACATAGACACGGTTATGGAGGTCACAGACGTGGCAGAAAATAAAAAATGCGGTTCTGGTATGCGCAGATAGAAAAATGTCGAAATGTTGTCGAAAATGTCAGATTTGCAACTTCAAAAACACAAAATCTACAACAAAAGAGGTTAAATGCAAAAGGGACAAGAGTCCCACCGGGCATGCCAAAATGTTTATGGTAAAAATGGAAACAACAATATTCAAAGACTAAATAGATTCAACTATAAAGTTATGATGCCAATAACTAACAAGATGATAGGAGGGGTAAATCATACAAACTTAATCTTCCATAAAATCAACAGATTCAACCTCAGTAACTTATACTTCAGCAATATAACCAAAAACTGCTAAACATGCTAACTCATAAACACATAATCATCATAACACATATAACACCAGATTTAACGTGGAAACCCAAATAGGGAAAAACCACTGTGGGATTTTGGACCCACTAAGAAATATACTCTTCTAGAGTATGCTCGGTTAAAAGCAAATCCTGTTAAAGATTACAAACACATTGCTAGATGTGACCCGGTTAAGGGATTTCCCTCAGATTTGTTAGGATCTTCACTTTGTTAGAAGTGACCTTGTCAAAGGATTTCAAACACTCATTTAGAATGTTACCTTGCTAGAGGGTTTACAAATAAGACTGTTAAGTCCACTCGGTTAAGAGATTTTCTGTCACTTACAAAATAACAGTAATAAAAATATATCTGCAACTTCACATCAAAAATGTTAAATCAGATTCTATTTTGCTCAAAACAATCTTGTCATAGGACTTATCTTGTCCCTCTGCTGGGCTCCCTACTCTGTTATTCAGACAGGTCTTCAAGCTTCTATACTCGGTAATCACTATGTAGCATCCCTGAGCTTACACTTGCCTGCATACATTGTTTATCAACAATTCGTTATTTATAAACAATTTGCTAACCGTTGAATCTCCTTGATCACATATCCCATGATCAATCTTAGCCATCAGATCTTCAATCTTGACTAGGTTCAATGTATCCTTCGATCTAAAAATGTTTTATCTCGCCTTGGAACTTGCATACCTTCCTAGGAACTTGTGCTAGGTTATTACAGTTCAATCTGTGTTGTAGATCTTCCTCCTGATTTTCCATTGCCGTAGATTCTTAACAACCTTCATGCGTGACATACCAATCATTTATTCATTTCCATCTCATCAACATTCTTCATTAAATAATGCTTTTATCCATCCAATGTGATCTGTCATAACTTGGTTGCAACTCGGTAGACATTCCGCCTTCATTAACCAATTTTGATAACCTTAGGGTTTAGCGACTAGGTTCCTTAGGGTTTACCGACTAGGTTCTTTGCTCGGTGACATGGTATAGTATTAACCTTACAATCAACAACATATGTAGGATATCAAAACAATCTAAACATCATGATCTCATCATTGTCTAACTCGGTAATAGTTGCCCATTGAATAACTTATTTCTCCCCTTATTCATCACATTCTTTCTATGTCTTTTACCAACATCTTAATTCTCTTCAAATCAGTCTTCTCAAGATATGGCAACATCATACGGAATCAGAAAATCAATTTCTTGACATCAATGACAAAATGATGTTATAAAGATAGTTATCATCCTTCTTCAGTTATATCAATAATCTCTAACAACCTTCTCAATATCTTTAATGAAATGCCAACAATCTCCCCCTTTGGCATTGATGGCAAAACCAACTTGTAAATGGTAATACCAACAAGATATTCAAATTGATTCGGATTCAGATTGTTGTGGAGACTTCTCCTGTTATCCTTGAGTTGTTAAAATCTTCTGAAGTCTTCTAGGCTTTCTCCCTCTTTCATTAGAGTTTTTGTCTTGCATTTAGTCTTCTCCTCTTTGTTTTGTAATCTTCTTCATTTAGGGCTTTACCATTCAGTCTTTTCCCCCTTTGACAACAATGCCAAAAAGTAAAAGAACTAAATCATGATTTCTTCCTTTGTGAAGTGATTTGCCTTGCTATGTATCATCTCAGTCACGGTCAGAGCAACCTTTCCTTCAATACTGTTTCCTGCACACCTTTAGAAAACCTCCTAAAGTGTGTAAATCAACATCAATCCACACATAATATTCTATAGATTCATCAAATTGATGCTTTCACCAAACTCTGTCAGTGAATAGAAGATAGGGGTAGGACCCCTAACTTGCTTATGAGATACTCAAAAGTGTCCCTTGGCAGTGGCTATGTGAAGATGTCTGCTATTTGCTCCTTTGAGCTAATATATTCCAGCACAACTTTCTTCTCTTAAACTTCTTCTTTGAGATAATGATACTTTATAGAGACATGTTTTGTCTTAGAGTGCATTACTGGATTCTTTGAAATGTTAATGGCACTCGTATTATCACATAATATAGTTACTGGCTCGATAACCTTCTCATTTATACCTTCCAATAGTTGTTTGATCCATGCAATATTGGTACAATTCAATGTTGTAGCAACATATTCAGCTTCAGCTATTGACTCTTGCTAAGCCAACTTACTAGTCTATCTCTCAAGAAGAAAGCTTCACCACTTGTGCTTTTCCTATCACCAATGTTTCCTGCCCAATCATCATCAGTATAAACTTTCAAATCAAAATCATTCCTCTTTTCATATACTAAGCCACAGTCTTCAGTGCCTCTTAGGTATCTGAAAATTCTCTTGATTGCTGTCATATGGGTTTCTTTGGGATCTGCAGAAAATCTTGTAACAATACCTACTGCATGTGCTATATTCGGTCTACTGTGCACAACATATTGCAACTTTTCAATCATGGATCGGTAAAGTGTCTCATCAACAGATGCAGATTCATCATTCTTTGATAATTTATAGTTAATAGTCATAGGAGTACTTACAGGTTTTGAATCCTCCATACCAAACTTCTTCAAGATTTCCTTTATGTACTTGGATTGAGTAATGAAAATCTCATCTTTCATTTGCAGTATCTGTAAACCTATAAAATACTTTATCTCACCGATTAATGACATCTCAAATTCTTTGCACATTTCATTTCCAAAGTTCTTGCATAGAGAATCATTTCCACAAAAAATAATATCATCAACAAATATGGTTGAGATCAGTATTCCATTGTCCTCATCATTCTTCATGTACATATTAATGTTTTCACTTGTCCTTATAAATCCAATCTTGATCAAATAAGAGTGCAGTCTTTCATACCATGCTCTAGGTGCTTGTTTCAGACCATATAAAGCTTTGTTTAGTTTACATACCTGATCTTTACTCTTGTCTTCAACAAATCCTTCAGGTTGTTCAATATAAACTTCTTCTTCTAGTATACCATTCAAAAATGCAGATTTAACATCCATTTGATATACCTTGAAATTTTTGAAAGCAACATATGCCAACAATGTTCTTACTCCCTCAAGTCTAGCCACAGGTGCAAAATTCTCACCATAATCTATTCCTTCTTCTTGAGCATAACCTTTGCAAACTAGTCTTGCTTTGTTGCAAATGACCTCACCTTTTTCATTTAGCTTGTTTCTGAAAATCCACTTTGTACCGATTACATTTTTTGTCCTTTGATCTTGGGACTAGTGCCCATGTGTCATTCTTCTTGATTTGATCAATCTTTTTTGTCATAGAATTTACCTAATCTTCACTGTTAAATGCCTCTTTTACTATTCTCGGTTCAAATTCAAATATCAGACATGTGTTGTGTCTCAGTTTGTTCTTTGTCATCACTGGATCATCCTTATCTCCTATAATCTAACTTGATGCATGATGTCTTCTGACATATTTGGCTAATATAGGCTTGGTAGGCTCTGTATGATCTTCTTCATCACTCGGTAACTAGACATTATCTTCATTTTCTTTAGCAGCTTTCTCAGTAGGACTTCTGAGTTGAACATAAACAAATTCTTCATAATTTTCTGGTTCTTTGGAATTTCCTTCATCATTTCTTTCTGCAAATTCATCAATTTTCACATTTGCACTTTCTACTATTTTGTTAGATGATTTGATCAGACATTTAAATGCTTTACTTCTAGAAGAATAACCAAGAAATGTTCCTTCCTCGCTTTTCTGGTCAAACTTTCCATTTCTGTCATCTTTGTGTACATAGCATCTACTTCCAAAGATTTTAAAATAACTTACATTAGGTTTCTTGTCATACCAGATCCCATATGGTGTCTTCATAGTTCCTTTCTTCAGTTGTATTCGGTTCAGGATGTAAACTGTAGTGCTGATTGCTTCTCTCCAAAATGTTTGAGGTACCTTTTTTTCTATCATCAGGGTTCTGGCACAACCACGATTGATCTGTTTCTTCTCTCGGCTATCCCATTTTGCTGAGGTGTTCTCAGTGCAGACACTTTCCTTTTTATACCATGATCATTGCAGAATAAGTTAAATTCATCAGAGGTGAACTCTCCTCCTCTATCAGATCTAAGACATTTCAGTTGTCTTTCTGTTTCATTTTCAACTCTTGCCTTGTACCATTTAAATATTTGAAAAGCTTCTGATTTTTCTTTTAAAAACATAACTGACATCATCCTTGAGTAATCATCCACAAATAATATGAAATATTTATCACCATAATAACTTTGAACTTTCATGGGACCACAAAGATCAGTGTGCACAAGATCTAAAATTCCTTTAGAAGTGTAGGACTTACTTGTAAAGCTTGATCTTGTCATCTTACCCATCTAGCATCCTTGGCACATAACATTCTCAAATTTTTCCAGACTCGGTAGACCTCTTACTCAGTGCTTCTTACTTATTTTGATCAGATTATCAAAATTTACATGATAAAACCTTTTATGCCATAACCAGGTATCATCTATCTTTGCATAAAGACACTTGTTCTGAGTTGAGTCAAGATGAAATGTATTACCTTTTGTTTTTTTCCCGATAGTAGCTAACTTTCCATGTTTGTCATGGACTTTGACAATTCCTTTCTGAAATTCTATTCGATATCCTGTATTGTTTAGCTATGCTACACTCAACAAATTGTATTTCAAACCTTCAACCCAGTATACATCATCACATTTAGCATTATCAAGAAGTGTGATAGAGCCTTTACCTTTCACTGAACATGGTGCATCATTACCAAATCTTACATAACCTCCATCATAGTCTTCTAATTTAACAAATTTGTGTTTATCACCTGTCATGTGATGTGAGCATCCACTGTCTATGATCCAAGAGTCATTATTATTTATGTGAGATATTAGGGCTTTTTCTTCATACCTTTCGTCATCTGATCCATCTTTAATAGCCACATAAACAACTTCCTCTGTATCTGTTTCATTAGATTTATCATCATTGGATTCCTCATCAGCTACTAGGCATGTCTTTCTGTCTCTCCTTCTGAAGTCTCGACGTCCTCTGTATTGGTTGTCTTTCTGCCTGTTATCTCGGTATTCTCTCTTTTCACTAGATTCTTTGTCAAGGAAGTTAGAAGCCATATGTCCTATTTTATCACAATTGAAACATTTTAAAGGTAGCTTTCCTTTATACTTACCTTTTCCTCTTAGTAACCTTCTGGCTAATAATGCTTCAAACTCTTCTTGCTTCTTGATTTCCTCATATAGTTTGTGCACTTTTTCCATGTTTTTATGAAATCTTTCACTTGCTCCACTGTGATTCCCTTCAGAGTACTTACTCATTCTATCATTGTAATCATCAGATTCATGAATATGAAAAGAACTGAATGTAGATTCTAATTTATTTACCGAAGACCCACTGTTATCAAAATTACTTAACTCAAATGCATGTAGCTTACCAATAGTAGCATCCAAAGAAACTGGCATATTTGGTACAGACCTCAATTCATTGATTGTAGAGATTCAAATGGCATAAGTAGGTAGAAGGGTTCGCAACAACTTACTTGTTACATCCTTTTCTTCAATATTTCCTCTTGCTCCTTTAATTTGATTGACAGTCTCCTTTAACCTTGTACTGTATTGGGTTATGTCCTCAACTTCATTCATTCTCATGGATTCAAGTTGTCCTCTTAGACTATCTACTTTTTCTCTTTGAACATGTTCATCACTGCCATACACATATATGAGCTTGGTCCACATTGCTTTTGCATCATTATAGCCTTCTAGATCATTAAACTCTGAGTTGGTCAATGCTGATGTTATTTCAATCATAGCTTGAATGTGTTCTTGATTTGCCTTTATCTCCTCCAAGGTCATCGGGTTGGTGCTTGGAGGTATCTAATAATTCTCCAAATAATATGTTGCATATTCTCCAATTCCTAATAAATGCAACTTCATCCTTTTCTGCCATGTGGAGAAACTTGACTTGTTCAGCTTTGGTGCATCCCTTTTATACATCTTCGGATCTTTGCCTCAAGTACCTTTAAACTTTTCTTTTGGAGTCCAATTCTCTGATACCAATTGTAAAGTTCTAATGCCAATAGCTAACAAGATGAGAGGGGGGGGTGAATCATACAAACTTAATCTTCCATAAAATCAATAGATTCAACCTCGGTAACTTATACTTCAGCAATATAACCAAAAACTGCTAAACATGCTAACTCATAAACACATAATCATCATAACACATATAATGCCGGATTTAACGTGGAAACCCAAATAGGGAAAAACCATTGTGGGATTTCAGACCCACTAAGAAATATACTCTTCTAGAGTATGCTCGGTTAAAAGCAAATCCTGTTAAAGATTACAAACACATTGCTATATGTGACCCGGTTAAGGGATTTCCCTCAGATCTGTTAGGATCTTCACTTTGTTAGAAGTGACCTTGTCAAAGGATTTCAAACACTCATTTAGAATGTTACCTTGCTAGAGGGTTTACAAATAAGACTATTAAGTCCACTCGGTTAAGAGATTTTCTATCACTTACAAAATAACAGTAATAAAAATATATCTGCAACTTCACATCTAAAATGCTAAGTCAAATTCTATTTTGCTCAAAACAATCTTGTCATAGGACTTATCTTATCCCTTTGCTGGGCTCCCTACTCTGTTATTCAGACAGGTCTTCAAGCTTCTATGCTCGGTAATCACTATGTAGCATCCCTGTGCTTACACTTGCCTGCATACATTGTTTATCAACAATTCGTTATTTATAAACAATTTGCTAACCGTTGAATCTCCTTGATCACATATCCCATGATCAATCTTAGCCATCAGATCTTCAATCTTGACTAGGTTCAATGTATCCTTCGATCTAAAAATGTTTTACCTCGCCTTGGGACTTGCATACCTTCCTAGGAACTTGTGCTAGGTTATTGCAGTTCAATCTGCGTTGTAGATCTTCCTCTTGATTTTCCATTGCCGTAGATTCTTAACAAACTTCATGCGCATCATACCAATCATTTATTCATCTCCAGCTCATTAGCATTCTTCATTAAATAATGCTTTTATCCATCCAATGCGATCTGTTATAACTCGGTTGCAACTCGGTAAATACTAAACTTTACTCGATAGACATTCTGCCTTCATTAACCGATATCGATAACCTTAGGGTTTACCGACTAGGTTCCTTAGGGTTTACTGACTAGGTTCCTTAGGGTTTACCGACTAGGTTCTTTGCTTGGTGATATGGTATAGTATTAACCTTCCAATCAACAACATATGTAGGATATAAAAACAATCTAAACATCATGATCTCATCATTGTCTAACTCGGTAATAGTTGCCCATTGAATAACTTATTTCTCCCCTTATTCATCACATTCTTTCTATATCTTTTATCAACATCTTAGTTCTCTTCAAATCAATCTTCTCAAGATATGGCAACATCATACTGAATCAGAAAATCAATTTGTTGACATCAATGACAAAATAATGTTATAAAGATAGTTATCATCCTTCTTCAGTTATATCAATAATCTCCAACAACCTTCTCAATATCCTTAATGACATGCCAACAATCTCCTTTCTATTGTAATGCCAACATCAACCACAAAACCCTAGCCTAACAACAACAAAGATCCACCATAATATATGAAGATTACCTAAGACAATGCAAATCAAATGAAATCACAAAGATTATACCATCACATGTCCAATAGGGTTTGAATCTCCATTCTTCCTATCTCCATTGATCTTGCTTGATATATTTTCTCTCAGATTTTATGTGTGCACAAGAGGTCAACAAAGAATGGAAATGTGGTTGCAAGTATGCTTGATTGCATATGATAGTTCGAAAGCGTAGTTGAGGAGAGAATAGAATGATTAGAGTTGATAATGAGGGAAGCATCTCCTTATATAGAAGACATTATAAGAAATGGAGGGATAAGATTGAGAGGTGTAAAAGATAAATGGTCGGCTACGATTAGAGGGTAGGTAAAAGAAATAAGAAAATAATGATAGGGTAGGTAGTGTAGGAATTAAGAGATGAATGACATGTGTCATAGGTAGAAAAGGCTAATGAATTAATTAAATAAATAAAGATTTATTTAATTAATAGAAGAAATGGGAACAATTAAATAAATAAGTATTTATTTAATTTAGAAAAAAGATAATTTAAATAAATAAATGTATTTATTTAAATGAGAAATAAGGCTAGAAGAGGATAAATGAATTAATTAAATAAATAAATATTTATTCAATTAATAGAAGAATTAGGCTTAAAATAATTAAATAAATAAAGATATTTATTTAATTAGATAGGACAATTTTAGGTGTCTACAATTAGCAATCAAAGTAAAAATACAACTAGAATCCAACATAAAATATCCAAACCTTTCTAGTGAATAGCTATATCACTCAGGTTGCCACCTATTACACGTAGACCTCCTCAAAGACTGAGGTTGAGGATGTTTTTACTCTTCTAAACTATCTGAGCTGCTAGAGCTCTTAGGTCAGGTCCCGCAAGAGTATGTAGTTTAGCTCTCTCAGGAGTGGGTGGAATTTGAACTACCTCCTTTTGTTTCTCTTCCTTCTCTAGATGAAAATCTATTGTGGAAGGTTTCAACTCACAAAAGATAACACTTTTTCTATAAAGAACCTTCTCTGCAACTGCATCCCAAAGCTTGTACCCCTTCACACCGACACCATAGTTGTTGAAGATACATTTTACCCCCTTATTCTCCAATTTAGATCTCTTTTCACTAGGAACATGAGCATATGCCTCACAACTAAAGACTCTAGGATGTCTCAATGAGGGATTTCTACCAGACCATGCTTCCATAGGGGTCTTTTTAACAAGCACCGAAGTAGGAGATCTATTTATCAGATAACATACAATGGCTACCGCCTTAGCCCAAAACTTTTGTTCAAGCCCAACACCACTTAGCATACTCCTAGCGCTTTCCATTAGCATTCTATTCATCCTCTTTGCAACTCCATTTTGTTGTGGTGTATATGGAGTTTTTGTATGTCTCTCAATCTCGTGGTCCTTATAAAACCCGTCGAACTCTTCCAAACAAAAATCACCGCCATTATCAGTTCTCAAACACTTAATTGTCCTACCAGTCTAATTTTTAGCCAAGGACTTAAATTCCTTAAACTAACTGAAAACTTTAGATTTACTTCTGAGAAAATAAACAAATGTCCTAGAACAGTCATCTATGAATGAAACAAAGTACACATCTATTTAATGAAGGAACATTAATTGGACCAAAAACATCAGAATGAACATAGTCTAAAACCCCAAAAGACATGAGAACTGGAATAAAAGGAAACATGGTGTTGCTTTCCATAAACACAATGTTCACAAAAGTTGAACTCGAGATTACAATCATCAAGGTCTTCAACAAGACTCTTATTTTTCAAGGCTCGTAAGCCTTTTTCACCTATGTGGCCAAGCCTTTGGTGCCACAACATTGTCTTCTTAGCTCAGAGCTTCATCTGCAAAGAATTAGCACCCTTAGGTACCCAGAAAGCATGACCATCAGATGTTGAAACAACAATCTTCTTTTCTGCTTAATCTGATGGTGAGGACAAAGAATCCAAAGCCCTTTTCTTGGACTTCACAGAAGCACTATTGCACTGAACCATGCATGCATCTAGCTTATACAAAGTGCCAATCCGAACACCCTTAGCAAGAACCATAAAAACTCTGGTCATCTTAAATCCACCTTGTGAGAAAACAACCTGCACTCCCGCATTGCTCATCTTGCTAACTGAAAGGAGGTTTCATGCCAAACTAGGGATATGTAGTACACTATCAGTCCCCTTCACTCTGCCTTTAGGGAATTGTATCTTGACTCTTCCATGGCCAACTACCTTCAGGTGAGAGTCATCACTTGAGTACACCTTTCCACCATCATATTATTTGTACTTTGAGAACCAATCCCTATGAGAGGTCATGTGGAAAGAAGCACTTGAGTTAATCAACCATACATCTTACGATGCATGGGTTGCCAAGGTAGCGACAAAAGAATCCACATCATCTTGAGAGGATTTATCGAAAGCAAAATAAAAGGATTTCTTGTTTTTCTTTTCTTCTCCTCTTTACAATCTTTTCAGAAATGACCGGATTTGCCGAAGTTCCAACATTTCGCTTTGGACTTTTTACCAGGAGACTTAGATCTCCTTGGACACTTTGATTTACCCTTATTATCTTTTTTTCTTGCCTTTCTCCATCTTTCTCCCATGAGAAACCAGGGCCTCCTTAGCCATCTCAGAAGATTTCCTTCAGTTCTTTTTAGATAACAGCGAACCAACTACATCCTCCATCTTGAAAGTGGTTGTTGTGCTTCCAATAGCCATCACAAGGTGATCCTACGAGTTTGGCAAAGAACATAACAAAAGAATGCATTTATCTTGATCATAAATTGTGTCACCAACATAATTCAATCAAGCCACAAGCATGTTAAACAAATTCAAGTGATCTACAATGGACCCTCCATCCTCCATCCTTAGAGAATACAACTTCTTTCTCAGAAATAACTTGTTTTACCAAGGATTTTCCTTGATAAATATCACCAAGATTTCTCCAAAGTGCAACTGCAGTCTTCTCCTCATGGACATTCAAGAGCACTGAATTAGCCAGACAAAGTCTTATCAAACACTTGGCTTTTCGATCTGTTTTATCTCATTCATCCTGCGGTATATTTTGGGGTTTTTTCAAAGAAATCATAGACCATAGATCTCTATCCATGAGCATGTCCTCCATTTTGAGTTTCCGCATCTCAAAATTGTTTCCATTAAATTATCTATCTCTATTCTGCTAGATGTGCTTACCATATCAAACTTAAAACAAAGTTATGAAATCTTCCTCTGCAAAACTCCCACTGAAACTAGACTAGCACAAAAACCTGTCAATCCAACAACAATCGCAAATCTAGCCAGGCTTTGATAGCAATTTAAAGTAAGCCTAAGTGTGGAATAATACTTCCAAATGCTAAATCTAACAAGAGAGATGATGCAAAAATTTCTTACTAACTTTTAAACAATTGCAAATTAGATAAACACATATAAAATCATATTTAAAATATAAAACCACAACACTAGATATACATGGGAAAGCCCTTTCAGGAAAAAACACACACTCCAAAATCTAGACTCAATTGTATTATCAACAACAACAATAGTTACGATACAATGTATAGAGCCAATGCTCTTTAGGAGTAGGTACAATAGAGATTTCGAAAACAATTCTGACAACATAACAATGCCTTACAAATAATCAACCTGTCTCTTCTAAAAAACAACTAAGGCATCAACATATAAATAGAGCTCACCACAAAGAGGTATTTTCCCATGGTTTCCAAAACCATCTTCAAAACCCAAGAGGTAAGTTGTGTCACAAGCAACACCTTGCTAATCCAATGACACATTGCACATAGTAACTTTCAAAGCAACAACATCTATCTCTTCCATAACAGTCATCTTGTCAAATGTAATGTAAGTACAACATAGAAGTTACCATGACCAAATAGGTTCCTTCCTTGCCTCACACCACTTGTCAAAAGTGAACTCAAACCATAAATGTAGACTACCAAAATATAACTCTCTGTGACTCTTTCACCGAACTAGAAACTGTCATAGTCATAATAGAAATTTGTCATAGTCTCAACATAGCAACCTATGACACTAGTTTTCATAAAATTTAGGACTTCCAAAGTGGGTGAAAAATAAAACAAATAATTAAATTAGCATGTTTGGACTCTAAGTTTGAGACACCTTAATCCCAATAATTTAATCACATTCCTCTTTTCTAAATTAAATAAATATTTAATTTATTTAATTATTTAGCCTTTCCTCTATCAATTAAATAAATAATTTTATTTATTTAATTAATTCATTTGTCTTTTTCTTCTTATCCACATGACAACACATCTCCCTAAATTACCTACTCTTTAATCTTAGCCCTTTATTTCAATCTAACCTCTTAATCTTATTCACCCTTATCCTTCACCCATTCACCTCTTAATCTCCTTCCTTCATCTTTAGATAACCTCAAATTCTATCGAGTCTTTATCATCTATGTGATCTTGGCCATTCATCCTTTAACATCTTATTCCAAACCCTCCATTCTTAGGATGATCTTTGTGAAAGAGGCTTCCTCCTCTCATTTTCCATATAGCATACCTTAAGCATACTTACATTTTATCAAAATCATTATAGCAATACATCATCAGAACCACACCCATTATTCCTTGAGCTCTTGTACAAGTGCAACATGATAACTCAATGATGAACCACTAGTACTGAACCGGTACTGAGAGGTGGGGGGTGAATCAGTACAAACGCAAATACAGTCCAAAACTAGTTTGACAACAAATAATCCAAATGACTGATAAACAGAGATACCGGTAAAACAGAGTGCAACCGGTAACATCCAGTATAGCTCAATCAGTCATGAACTGGTCACTCAATAAGCTTTTCTCTTAGCTCAATACCACATTATCATAATATTCACATGCATGAACTAGTAGAATTAACCATCAAATCTTCACAACAGTGAGTTCAATATGTTTTATAGACAAGCATAAAACATAGAACCTTCATGTCCTTAATAGATAAAACAAAGCATCACAAGACAAGAGCATAACACATGACACACATATTTTTCATGTGGAAACCCAATTGGGAAAAAAACCACGGTGGGGATGAATACCCACAAGCTGCTTTTTGAACTCTTTAGAAGTCCGCTCTGTTAGGAGCCTTGTCCGGTTAAGAACATTACAATAGGTTCTGGTAGGAACCGATCCTATTAAGGATCATCCGGTTAAGGGATATCCGGTTAAGGGTTAAACCCGATAGGGTCAACTTGTTAGAGGATTTTAAGAACTCAATAGCTGAAAGGATCTCCTAAGCTTCTCTAGCTTCTCAGAACTCATTAGCCTTGAATTACCCGGTTAAGGGATTTGAAACAAGCTGGTCAAGACCACCCGATTTAAGGGATTTTGAATCAAGCTAGTTAAGGCTACCCTGTTAGGGGATTTTACAACTGTTGAAGTGGTTAGAGATCAACAAGAATTACAATGATCTGTCAATAGCACTTAATGCTAATGCAGATCCATTTAGACTCTTCTTTTCCTTCTGCACATTCACTTTGCAGGTATCTCTTCTCTCCTTTGGTCTGGCAAGAATCACGTATCACTTTCCTTGGATACACACTCACAACTTTGCCAACAACCTCAGACAGAAACCCAACATTGACCTTATAGGAATCATACAGGTCAGTAGAAAAAACCCTAAACCCTAATCCTGTTAGGTTGAGCAATTCAAATGGTTCGATCCTGACCGTTGAATCATACTGCATTAACTACACCAGTCTTGAATCAATCTCAAGACATTCTCCATCATCCATTATCCACCGTTTTCATGGTGGCTGATAACCCATCACGCGTTATCACCATTTGACAGACTTCGCACATTCCCGAGGTAGATAGGAATAGTCATCTTTATGCAAGATCCTTCACGCACACAGAGCTTACGTGGCAACATGATCTGTCCTCCATCATACTGCTAGCTCATCACACAAAAATCACCGATTGAGTCACACAAACTTGAGGTACTCCAACCGGAAACCCCGAAGTGGAAGCTGCCTACCAACTGGTAGTCATACAGTGCTTCCATGTGCCGGCTCCCATAACTACGTGCCGGTTCACCTTGAACAAATGTGTCGCTTCACTTTGGCATATACCGGTTCACACATATGCCAGTTCCTCTTTCTTCACTTATCACATGTGCCGGTTCACACTATGTCTCATATTGACATCAATGACAACATACAATATCATTATGTCTTCATGTCAGTTCACATAATGCCAACACAACACAAGTCTGAGAGAAACCATATCAAAATACAAGATCATGGAGGATAGGAGATCAATGGAGACAAACTTACTTTGTATGTCAATGGTATAATATTTATTTTTTAATTATTAATTGCATGCATCGTAGATCTATTAATGTTGTGTTGAATTAGTTTGTAGATCTAAGGTTAGTGGTTGGCTTAGTTAGGGTTTACAAACAAGCTCACAATTTGACATAAATTTTTTGGCATGCTCAGTGGGACTCTTGTTGCTTTCAACATTCCTAACATTTTTGCCTCAGTTTTAGGTGTTTTTAGATTTGCAAGTCATATTTTGTAACTATTTTCTTTCATTTTCATATTTATATCAATTTTTGTTGTGTCTCTGTATCTTCTGTCATAATTTTTTGGCACGTACACAGTTATTGTTGGTGCATCTATGGTAGATCCTATCAAGTTTCTAGTCAATTAGGCTTTTTTGTAGATTTATTACTTCCTTGTTTTAATGTGTAGCTAGTCTTTGTTTTTGCATATATAAAGTTTATGAAGCATTTTTGGTTGTTATTGCCATGTATCTGTAGCGTCGTAAATTGTACGCACTTGCTAGGGTGGTACAATTTCACACCTAGTTTAGCACCCGCCTTGGTGCATTTTGCATTTTGCATTGCATTTCCCCTTTAGCACTTAATTAATCAAATTAATTAGGTCTAAGGTCCTATTTCATCATCTTCCACATCATAAAGTTGGGCCCTTTTCATTAAAGTGTGCCCCTTTCATTTTATTCTTCCAATACATCATTTAATCAAAAACCCTGATTAGGTCCTATTTTGAACTTGGGGGCTTGATTTCGGGGGTCAAAACATCTTGAAATCAGCTGTAACTTTGGGATTCGCTCTAAAATCATCATATCCGACGGCCCTGAAAATTTGGTGAAAAGTTGTCGGGACCATGGCGCCCGACGTGCACATGGTCTCGGACATTTTTCCCGAAATTTTAGGAGCGCGATCCAATCATAAAATAAAGCTTAACCCCAAGAAATTGGTGGGAGATTCAATCTCTAGGTCGGCCAAAAGACGAAATTACGACCTAGGGTTTCATATATAAGAGCTCTCTTTGTTCATTTGAAAGGATCCAGGAGAATTTTGGTTTCAAAGGGCCTTCTATGCAGCGAAAGAGTAGATATTTGAAGACTTCAACAACATTCAACATCCATCCATCAAGCATTCATCAATTTCATTCATCCATTTAGGGCTTTGAAGACATTGAAGAGCAATAGGGGATCACCGACTGAAGATTGGCTTGTACCCCTCCCTTGGGGTTGGGTATGATTTCATGTTGTTTTCATGTCTTTGCATAAGCCTCATTATATCATTTGTATTCATGCTTTAGATCTCTTTACATCTTGATTTGGAGCATTTACATTACATTTACAAGCAATTAGGGTTTACTTTCTAGGTTGCTCTAGTTTGCTTACTTGCATTTTAGGATCTTGCACACACACAAGGTCTGCACACACACTACTTTTACAATACAACTTGGCTATTTGTGGAGGTGGAAATCACCAAAGCGGGGGTTTGACTAAGGCAAAACCCTATATAGTCACCCACCACACCTTTTCAGATATAAGTGCAGATTTCGGAATTCAGACGACGCTGCAAGTTGCAGATCCAAAAGAAGCAGACCAAGACAGAACTTCACACCAAATTCCAGCCCAGAAAGCTAGGACAGGGGCGTGGGGCGCCCTGGTCCTGCCAGGACAGGGGCGTTGGGCGCCCTGGTCCCTGGGACAGGGGCGCTGGGTGCCGTGGTCCTTCTGTCAGACAACAGTTTTCAGCATTTTTGACAGCTTTCCAGGTTGCAAAACAACAGTTTCCGGAGTAGTTTCAGGGGTAGAATCAGGACAGTGGCACCCACGCCCCCGTCCTGAACATTTTTACTCAGATTTTGACTCCCGGTACGCATTTTCATTCTTGTCTTGTCCTTGTGTTTACAGCTTTCCATTATTTAAGTTCAATTTTGCAAATCTTGTTACTAGTTCATACTTACACTTTGGGGTTAGGAATTGAGCTTGCATCATTTTATCTTTCAATTACAACAAAGGGATAGAAATCTTAATAGGTAGCCTGTGGCTCTCTCTTCCACAAATAGAAGTAGCCAATTGTGTGATACCTCTAGGCTCTTTCGTATTCCACAAGTGTGTGGTTGAAAGTGAGATTAGGGCATGTTTGCTTAGTGTCACTTTTTCCCCCCCACAGTATCTAGTTAATCTACGGTTTTTGTAATATTGTCAATTTCTATTTCTTGATGCATATGTGGTTATTCCTGATGCGTCTGTGGTAGATCTGGTTGTGTCTATTTTTGCAAGTTTTTCTAATTTTGCAAGTTATCAGTTTATTTTGTTTATGTTTTGTATAACAAGGTCTCTGATTTCTATCATTTGGATTTTGCATTTCATCTTTTACATTTTCAAATTCGTCTTTAATTTGGCTAACCTGTGTTGGTACTAGCAAAGTGGTGCATCTTGTCCATGGACTGTAGAAGGCCCCTCTTTTGTAAATTACTAAACTATTCTTGTACGATCTAAAAGGGTTATTTTTGCAACCAATACGTGTTTTGTAGGGGTAGCTAGTTGAGTTTTTTGTGTTTTTCTTAGATTAGCTCACATTTAGATTTGGCGCTTTAAAAATAACTTGTGTTTGTTGTGTCATGTGTGCTTGCATGCTTTGTGTATAGAACCCAAATATGTGAAATTATCCTCTCCCCTCGCCTTCATGGACCTTGGGTGTAAGAGAAATCACAATATCTTCTTTTTCTTTTGTAGAGGGTCTACTTTGGAGAAGTGATCACTCCAAGGGGAAGGAACCAAAGTGGTTTTTCCTTCGACCTACAATATAACTGGAAAAGTTGAAAACTGGAGCCTAACTTAGGAGTGTATGCCATTAGTATCAATTTGAGGGTGTACTTAGACCCACACAGGGTTGACCAAAGCCTTAGGTAGCTTACTAATGAGTGTAGACACACAAGTTTCCCGAATAGCAACTAGAAACCTGGTTGTAGTGGCCTGCCCTTTTGATTGATATTGTTGACAGCTTTCTCAGTGAAAGGGTGTAGCATCACACCCTGAAGTTACTCACCATAAGGCTCCCTTGAGTTGAGATAAAAAAAAATTAGTTGTATAAGGTACATGTAGCTTTTGAGAAGAGGGTGATTGGGTCATGCTTCCAGTCCTGGAGCCCCACACATTTCCTTCTCTCACAGAGAAAATATTGTCAACACCTCTTTAGATTTTTTCACATTTGATTTGATGGAGGTTCCAAGTGTGGGACTGAGTTTTGTTGCCATCAACCTTTATCTTAGTTGTTAGAGTTTTTAGTGTGTCTTTTTTTTTATAAGACCAATGGAAATTTAGGCTTTGAGGAGCCATGGCCATACCCTTATTATTATTTAGCACATCAATAGCCATTGTGTCTTCTTGTTTGCAATATTTTATTGCAACATTATTCATTAGACATTTAGATTCGATCATGATTTTAACATTCAAAACAAACTTAGGAAAACTTTTCACCAGAAACGTGTCCTTGGTTTATCTCATCACATCCCTAGTTTATTTTGTCACATCCCTATTCTATCATGTTACATCCCTAGTTCATTGTGTTTCATGTTTAAGTAGTCTTGTCACATTTGTGGCCCATCTTTCCATGTATTTGGCTTATCCCATCGTGTATCTAAATAGTCTTACCATGTGCCTGGCCTCTATAATTGCATGTCTCGTATTTGATCTTGCATATCTGTTTAATGAGATTTGAGAGCTTCTTGGCTAATTCCATAGGATTCCCAGTCAATAAATCATCAGTTTCACCATATATTTCTTCCATTCTCAATCATCCCCCCTTTCGTGGTCTAATGCAACCCAATCTTGTCAAGTTCAAAAAAGTGTCTTTTGTCCTCATTATCTTACATCAACCTCAACATCACTAGGTGGTTTTCTGCTTAGATTTATCATGTTTTATGGTAGCATACCATCTCAGTCTCTTGAGTTAAGTCAGATTATCTTGAAATTTATCATCTCCTAGAAAGTCACATTTTTCTTGAGCTATAGATTTTTGGCTATATATCATAGTCCTAATCTTGTCATTAATTGAGTCTCGTCTTATGACTTTGCAAGACAAATTTTGATCTTTTCTTCATCCCAATCATTTTCTTTAACCTAGTCTCTGTTATCCTTCTTGTCAACTTTCTATTTAATCTATTATGTCAAACCTTTCCTTCATATGGTTGAAAGTACATTCCAGAGAAGGGAAGCCCAAGAAGCTCAGAAGCCTCAAAACATGGATACTTATTTTTTATGATGAGGAATTTCACAATACGAGATCCATTAGAAATCAAGGTTCTAGCAATGGTTCAAAGGATGATTATCAAACCATAGGAAAATTCAAGACTTTATGGCTAATTCTAGGTGCAATAAGATGCTTGATGTCGTGTTACATCAAGACTCGCAACATTAAGTTTTTCTTATTGGTGTAGGAGCACCTAGATTTCTTCATAAAGTTTCACAATTGTGGAATGGATTATCCTTAATAGGATCAAAGAATGAATAATGGACTGTTGATAGGTCCACAAGTGTGTTTTGGAGTTATTTGAAGTGTGTTTGTCACTAGGGTTTGCTTGTTTTCTTAGTTTTGGCCAATGTGCCCTTGTAAGCCAAAAATGGCATCATTTTTGCAATATAGTGTAAAACTCTTTGTAAGGCCTCACCGGGATTTTGGACATGTTAGTTTGATGTTAGGGAACCATCCTAGGGGGTTTAGAGTGAGTAAAGATGCATAAGGTTCAAAAATGAAAATTGGAGCAAAAGTTGTCATTGTTGCTTGACAACTTTTTGCAACTTCTGGAGCAACTTTTCAAAAATTGATCAAATCGGTGGTTAAGAAACTGATGGGTGGTTTTTTATGAGCAAGGAGGCATATAAAATGTTTTTAAAATCATTGTAAACAAGTTGGAAGATCCATGAGAAAATTTTGAATAATACTTGAAGGCAATTTTCAGATTTTTGCATAAGATTTGTAATTTTGGTTATAGCAGTCTGTACCAAAAGGTTTGATCTTGGTACTGTCCTTTAATGGTGGTTTAGAATATATTTTTGTGGTGTTTAGGAAGTGATTTCACTCTTCCTTAATGCAGGTTTAGTGCAAGTTTATAAATTTTCTTCAACTGCACTGCTCTCGGTCTGAGTAAGGGATTAAGACCCTAGCTATGGCTCCAACTTGAAATCCCATTGCGTTTTCTCAATGGACCTTGGGATTAAAGTTATGGAGGCTATGTATAGTTTTAATATCCATTTTGATACCTTGGAGGTTGCATTGAAACAATTTTCTATCAATTTCTAGGCGAGCTTTGTCATAGCTCAACTAGGGAACTCGACTGTTATGTGCACTTTTGCTTGCAGGGATGATCAAATATTGTTGTTCCAAGTGTTTGGCATGGAAGAAGGAATAATAACAGATTCTCAGTAGAATTATGGACATGTGACAGAGTGTGAGAATCAACAAACCCTATTGGAGAAGGCTCTTAAACCCTTACACCCTCAAAAGGAGCCATTTTGGGGTCCGTACATGAACGGTCGTATTAGACAACCTTACCTCTTGATTCTCAAAGAGTGTCCAAAAGGGTATTCAAATCACAAAAGCTCTTAGGGGGTTCTTTGGAATATTTTTGAGTAATTGGGAAAAAACCGTGAAGGTAGGGCTAAAAGGGGCTCTTAGGGCTACTAGGCCTAGAAAATAGGAACAAGAGAAAGAGATGGGTAAATGGAGAGAAACCAGTCATAGAACCACATGAAGGGAAGCGAAACACCTTCTCAACATCATCTTAGAACCCTGCAAGGGAATGTTGGAGATTTTGACAACTTGATGGTTGGAATTACTCTAGTGAATCCCAACCATGCTTTTGAGTAATAGGAGCAAACAAGTGATAAGGAGAATTCTAAAGGAGTTTAGTTGTTTGACTTGATACTAGACAAGAGCAGGGTTTGAACAAGTATAGAAGCCCACTATAACATCTTTTACCAACCCACTAATCACGGTGCAACTCTTTTGTGGGATCATCCCTATCAAAGTGGTATCAGAGCAAGTTAAGATTTGGGAAGAAACCAGTTGATGTCAGAGACTGAGTCAATAGGTGAAAATAGCCTCAGGATGGTGACCAATATAGAGTTAGCCAAAAAGGTAGAAGACCAAGAGGAAGAGAATAGACTCCTCAGGGTAAGATTGCAACAATTAGAGAACAAACTAGGTGAAGTAGAAGACAAGACTGAGAAGGTAACTATCAAAATCAATGAAGAAAAGGGTAAAGAAGTGGTAGAAGAGGATGGTACACCTGAACTAGATCCTATTCTACCCGAAGAACCTTTCCTTAGAGCCATGAAAGCCGTAGGAGGAAAGTCCCTAGAAGGAGTGACACTTTTTTATGGAAAAATGGAACCATAAGTGGTCATGGAATTGATTGAAGGGTTGGAGAATCACTTTGAATGTGATGGAATTAGTGAAGCACAAAAGGTGAAGGTAGCCAAATCTAGATTGAGGGGAGCAACCTTGACTTGGTGGAAGTTCATCCAAGAGGAGAGACAAAAGGAGGGTAAGAACCCAATTGCCACTTGCAAAGGAATGCTAGCCAAAGTGAGAGAAGCCTATATCTATGAAGACTATGAAATTCAATTACACAAGAGGAGACAAAATTTGAGACAAAGAGAACTAGATGTGAGCAGCTACACTGAAGAATTTTAGAAGTTGTGTTTGAGATCCAAGGTGGTGGAAGATGAAAGCATCAAGGTTTCCAGGTACTTGAATGGTTTGCGGTGGAATATTCAAGAAGAGTTAAGTTTGTTGTGTCCTAATAATGTCCACAAGTGCTATCAATTGGCACTCAAGGTGGAAGAGAAGAGTAAAAAGAAACAAGAGAAAAGAAATAGAGGCAGAGGTAGGGGAAGAGATGGTAGAGGTCATAGAGGTAGCTATGGTGGAAGAGGTGTAGACCAAATATCCCAAGTGGAATCCAAGTTGGTAGAGAAAAGTGGGGATTCCAATAGCAAGAGAAGCTATAGAGGAAGTGGATATAGCAAATCTAATAGAGGAAGGTCTAGTAGATCAAGAAGAGGGTCCTATTTCTCTTTGAAGTGCAGGTATCCCAGTTGAAGTGCAGGTGAAACCAAAAGAGGAAAAGAAGGATAAGAAGGTTAGTATCCTAGTTGAAGTGAAACAAGTACTCAATCAGTTCAAGGAGATCATAAGTGATGGAGCACCTACAATCTTACCTCCTCAATGTGCCATAAGTCATCAAATTGACTTCATACCCGGAGCCTCATTGCCTAATAAAGCAACCTACAAAATGACACCGAAGAAGAATAAAGAAGTAGCTAAACAAATCCAAGAACTTTTGGATAATGGTTTGATAAGAAAGAGCATCAACCCATGTGCAGTTCCCACCATTTTAGCACCAAAGAAGGGAGGTACTTGGAAACTTTTCATTGATTCAAGAGCCATTAACTGGATTACAATCAAGTATAGGTTTCCCATTCCAAGAATTGAAGATTTGATGGATTATTTAGGGGGTGCTAAGTATTTTACCAAGATAGACCTCAAGAGTGGCTACCACCAAATCAGAATCAAGGAGGGAGATGAGTGGAAGACAACATTCAATACCACAAAAGGATTTTATGAATGGCTTGTTATGCCATTTGGACTCACAAATGCCCCTAGCACATTCATGAGGCTCATGAATGAAGTACTTAAGGATTACATTGGTAAATTTGTTTTTTTTTATTTAGATGAAATCTTGATTTTTAGTAAGTTTAAAGAAGAAGATCTTAAACATATTGAGATTGTATTGAAGTAATTATGTGACGAGCAACTAACTATCAATTTGGAGAAATGTGAGTTCATGAAATAGGAGTTGGTATATCTTGGATTTGTAATCTCAAGTGGTGATTTGAAGATGGATACCTCAAAGGTGGAAGCCATAATCAGTTGGCCTACACCTAAAACAGCAAGTGAAGTGAGGATTTTTCATGGTTTGACACAATTTTATAGGAAGTTCATCAGAGGGTTCAGTGAGATATGTGCACCTATGCTTGATACAATCAAAGGACGTGTAAGGACTAAATTTCAATGGACAAAAGCGGCACAAAAAGGATTTGATCTGTTGAAGACAAAGGGGGCTACTCAACCTATCCTTGTTCTTCCATGCTTTGACAAGCTCTTCACCATAGAATGTGATGCAAGAAACATAGTAGTTGGAGAGGTTCTAAGTCAAGACAATAGATCGGTTGCATTTTTCAGTGAAAAGCTCAATGAAGCCAAGAAAAGGTATTCTCCTTATGATTTGGAGTTATATGCACTTGTTCAATCACTTAGAAAATGGAGGCATTATTTATTACCCAGGGAATTTATGGTTTATACTGATAACCAAGCTCTTAGTTTTCTCAACTCCCAAGAAAAGTTGAATCATAGGCATATCAAATGGGTAGAATATTTGCAATCCAATACTTTTACCATTAAGAATAAGAAAGTTCAATGTAATAAGGTTGCTGATGCATTGAGTAGAAGGTTGCTAACAGTTCAAGAAGTGCAACTCAAGAGCATTGGAGTTGATAGTTTCAAGGGACTAGACCAAGATGATGAAGATTTTGCTACCATCAACAAGGTTTGTCAAGAGTTTATGAATCACTTTCATTGTGAATATGCAGATTTTACCTTACAAGATGGTCTTTTGTTTAAAGGAGGGCAATTTTGTGTGCCAAGAGGGTCCATGAGAGAGAGAACTTGATGCAAGAGAAGCACAATGGTTTCTTAAGTGGTCATTTTGGGTTGAATAAGACTTTGAAACTTGTTCAAAGATTATACTATTGGCCAGAGATGCAAAGGGATATCAGAAAATATGTGGAGAAATGTGTTGTTTGTCAAAGAGAAAAAGGAAACTCTTCTAATGTTGGACTCTATCAGCCTTTACCTATTCCAAACCGGCCATGGGAGTGTGTAAGTATGGATTTTGTTGTTGGTTTACCCAAGACCAAAACTGGATTTGATAGTATCTATGTTGTGGTAGATAGATTTAGTAAATGGCCCATTTCATTCCATGTAAGGTGACTCATGATGCTATTCATATTGCTCATTTTTTTTTCAAGGAAGTGATTAGGATTCATGGCTTACCAATCAGTATAGTGTCAGATAGAGATACCAAATTCATTGGTCAAACTTTATGGTAGAGATTAGGTACTAACTTGTCTTCTAGATCAGCCTACTATCCTCAAACAAATGGCCAAACAGAGGTGGTAAATAGATAACTTGGGAACCTTCTCAGATGTTTGACAAAGGAGCATGGACAAGCTTGGGATAGATCATCCATCAAGTTGAATTTGCTTACAATGATAGTGTGAATAGATCAACTGGTAAGAGTCATTTTCAAGTAATTTATGGGCTTCATCCAAGAGGTGTGTTGGAGCTTAGAGACACTGTAAATATGGACCAAAAGAGTGGACATGTTGTTGACATGGCTCAGTCCGTAAAAGAGATACATGAGCAAGTTAGGCTAGCTTTACAAGACAACTCTCAAAGAATCAAGGATAAAGTGGATGAAAAGAGGAGGGATGTTGAATTTGCTGTTGGTGAAATAGTAATAGTGCATTAGAGAAAAGAAAGGCTTCAGAAAGGTGTCCCTAGAAATCTTCAAATGAGGAGGATTGGACCTTGTAAGGTCTTGGCTAAGTATGGGCAAAATTCCTACAAACTTGATCTACAGAGGGACATGGCTTTATCTCCTAGTTTTAATGTTCCAGACTTGGTGCACTGCAGAGGCCCACTTCCAAAGAATGAAGTAGAGTCTCAAAGGTCTCTCAATCACTTTCAGAGTTGCCTTTACCACCTACACCTATGCTACAAGCCAAGAAGGTGTTGGATTCAAGAATCCTTAAGAAGACTAGACATACCGCCTATATGGAGCATTTGGTTAAGTGACAACATCTTCTAGAATCTGAGGCCACTTGGGTACCTACAATAGACTTTCCTAAGCTTGGAATTTCCCTCTCTTTGTTGCCTACTGGAGTCACTTGACTTCTTTCTCATTGGGGGAGTATGCAGGAGCACCTAGATTTCTTCATAAAGTTTCACAATTTTGGAATGGATGATCCTCAATAGGATCACATAATGAATAATGGACTTTTGATAGGTCCACAAGTGTGTTTTGGAGTTATTTGAAGTGTTTTTGTCACCATGGTTTGCTTGTTTGCTCAGTTTTGGCCAATGTGCCCTTGTAAGCCAAAAAAGGCATCATTTTTGCAATATAGTGTAAAACTCTTTGTAAGGCCTCACCGGGTTTTTGGACATGTTAGTTTGATGTTAGGGAACCATCCTAGGGGGTTTAGAGTGAGTAAAGATGCATAAGTTTCAAAAATGCAAATTGGAGCAAAAGTTGTCATTGTTGCTTGACAACTTTTTGCAACTTTTCAAAAATTGATCAAATCGGTGGTTAAGAAACCAATTGGTGGTTGGTTATGAGAAAGGAGTTATATAAAATGTTTTTGAAATCATTTTAAATGGGTTGGAATATCCATGAGAAAATTTTGAATAATACTTGAAGGCAATTTTTCATATTTTTGCATAAGATTTGTAATTTTGGTTGTAGTAGTCCGTACCAGATGGTTTGATCTTGGTACTATCCTTTCATGGTGGTTTAGAATATATTGTTGTGGTGTTTAGGAAGTGATTCCATTCTTCCTTAGTGCAGGTTTAGTGCTTGTTTAAAAATTTTCTTCAACTGCACTGCTCTCGATCTGAGCAAGGGATTAAGACCCTAGCTATGGCTCCAACTTGAAATCATTGCATTTTCCCAATGGCCCTTGGGCTGAAAGTTATGGAGCCTATGTATAGCGTTAATATCCATTTTTATACCTTGGAGGTTGCATTGAAACAATTTTCTATCAAGTCCTAGGCGAGCTCTGCCATAGCCCGACTAGGGAACTTGAGTGTTATGTGCACTTTTGCTTGCAGGGATGATCAAATATTGTTGTGCCAAGTGTTTGGAATGGAAGAAGGAAGCCTAAAAGAGTCTCAGTAGAAGTATGGAGGTGTAACAGAGTGTGAGAATCAACAAACCCTATTGGAGAAGGCTCTTAAACCCTTAAACCCTCAAAATGAGCCATTTTGGGGTCCGTACTTGTACGGTCGTATCAGACAACCTTACCTCCTGATTCTCAAAGAGTGTCCAAAAGGGTATTTGAATCACAACATCTATTAGAGGGTTCTTTGGAATATTTTTTAGTAATTGGGCAAAAACCATGAAGGTAGGGCTAAAAGGGGCTCTTAGGGCTACTAGGCCTAGAAAATAGGAACAAGAGAAAGCGATGGGGAAATGGAGAGAAACTAGTCATAAAACCACATGAAGGGAAGTGAAACACCTTCTCAACATCATCTTATACCCCTACAAGTGAATGTTGGATATTTTGACAACTTGATGGTTGGAATTACTCCAGTGAATCCCAACCATGATTTTGAGTAATAGGAGAAAACAAGTAATAGGGAGAGTTCCAAAGGCGTTTAGTTGTTTGAATTGATACTAGACAAGAGCAGGGTTTGAAAAAGTATAGAAGCCCACTATAACATCTTTTACCAACCCACTAATCAAGGTGCAACTCTTTTGTGGGATCCTCCCTATCACTTATGCACTCTTACATTGGAGTCAAATTACCTCCCAATTTTGATGTGTCTAAACTTAAGGACGTTAACCAAATTATTTTGGTACTAGTGGACATGGATTTGGAGATATCCTTGTGCCTAAGTTACCCTCGTTCCTTTTGTAAAAGCTAGTTATTTCCACTCAATATGCCCAAATACATACCCAACAAGACCAAAGTGGACCTCATGTTTACTCTCTTCAAACATGTGGTTGAAAGAACAACCATTCACATACCAATAGTCAACTTCATGATCCAAATCATGGTCATGCTTCTACCAATAACCAAAATGGCCCATCTAATTATCAAATCCAAAATCATGCTTCAAATACCATTCATTTCAATAGTCATAATACCAATCATCACCACCATCAATACCAATAATATCACACTTATGTCCCTCCTCCCAGTGGTCACTACAATAACTACATTCCTCCTCTACCTCCACCTAAGGATAAATATAATAACTATGTTCTTCGACCCAGTGACCAATATCATGCTTGTATCCACCCTCCTAATGGTCATTATAATTGCTACATTCCTCCTCCTCCACCCAATGGCTCCGGAATAGGGATGAATCAAGGTGATATGACACAACCTAGTGGAAATTTGTCACAACAAGTGTGAGAATCAAAACAACAATTGGATGGCATACAAATAGGCGCCCCTATTAAGAATTATATATTTCATGATATTTGTCCCTATCCTTTTGATAGCTCTATACCCATGCCACCTTTCCCCCCAAATTTTGATGTGTCAAAATTTGACAAGTACAGAGGGAAAGGTGAACCTAAGGAACATATTAGTTCTTCACCACTCATATAGAGGTGGCTCACAATGATTTTTATCTAATGCACCTCTTTCCACGTAGCCTAAGTGGACAAGATATGGAGTGGTTTTCACAATTATCTCTTGGGATTAGGTCTTGGGGTGAGTTGGCTAGGAAATTCATTATACACTTCTCCTATAATATTGAGTATGAAGTCTCTATGAAAAATTTATGTAAAACCAAACAAAAAAATGGAGAATCCTTTTCATCCTTCTTACAAAGATGGAGAAGTTTGTCTTATCGTTTCTCTTGTCATATTCCACAAAACAAATGGTTGAGATGTTCACGCAGAACCTAAATCATGAGATTAAATTTGAGCTTTGTAAATTATGTTTTACCACATTTTAGGAAGTCATTATAAAGGTTCTATCCATTGTAAAGATCCTCCTTGATAAAGGTACTAGCAATATTTATAAAGATAGTAAGGCTAACCCTAATAATTCAAATAATAAGTAAAATCCCCACTTTTGGAACAAGAACAATAACATTGTTAATGATGGGGTTGTAGATGCAAACATGGTTAAGATGACCCCACCTTTGATGAGCTTTCTAGGAGCCAGTTCATCAAACAATTAAGTTAATACCCAAAGGACAACAAAGCCCATGTCGCAAAGAAAGTTTACACCTTTGGGTGAATTCATAGAGTCCGCATTGCAAAATCTTGTTGCTAATAAGCTCATTACCTTTTCTGAAGCTAAGCCATTTGAACCTATGATCAAGCTTTTATGGTGGAATGACAATGAGTATTGTGGATATCAAGGTAAAAAAGGGCACAAGACTAGCAATTGTCATAAACTTAAGAATCTCATTGAGAACCTCATTGAGAGTGGCATAATTGAAGTTGAAGGTTGTTCATCCAATGGAGAACATGTAGTGTTCAAGGATCCTTTGCCTAAACATGTTAAAGGAAAAGCTCCCAATACTAATTTCAATGTCAATGACAAGTATCCCAATGTCTCCTATGAGTTTACAATTATCCATATTACCGAGATGGACCATCATGTCTCTATCATAATCATCAAAGATAAAGCCCCTAAATGCAATGTAACAACCCATCAAGGCAAAATGAACTTGCAAGGTACCATGTCCAGAACTACTTCTTCATCCAACCAATATGACCTTGTTGATCAAATTGGAAAAACACATGCTCATATATCAATTCTTGAGATATTACACATATCCCCTTTGCATAAGGACATCCTAGACAAAGCATTGCTAGAAATTATTGTACATACAAACCTACATGTGGATCAGTTTCAATCCATGGTGGGACACCGATCCTCACCTCATTACCTTATATTAATCGAACAAGATGATACATCTCCTCATCAACGCTAACCTTTTGGTCAAAAGCACTAACTTATGGGACAAATGCACTATTATGTTGCTTGAAAGCGCTGCTCTGTGGCACTAAAAGCAGAAAATTATGTTACAAAAGTGTGGTTTTATGTTTAAAAGCACTAATCCACTGATCAAATGCATGAACCTATGACATAAAAGAGTTGTACTGTTGTTTAAATGTGCTATTTTTCATAATAAATGTGTGGCTCTGCGCCTCAAAAGTGTTGTTTTGATTGTGTTACAAGGATTTTTCAATTTTTCTAGCAAGTTGTTAGATTTTTGCTCATTTTTAGATGATGATTTTTTTCAAGTTTTTGACCATTCTGAGCATGTTATAGACATACAAGACACAATGTTTGAAAAATAAAATTCACAAGCAAGCATGAATCCTATGGTAGGCCGAGAAAATAATTGTTGAATCTCACAAGGGGTTTTCACTGAGGCTACACTATTCAGAGCAGATATTTAGATGCTTGATCCCACTGGCTCCACCCTTGGCACTCACTTCTTTGGGGAAGCCAAGCACCAATTTCCATGAAAACTCCCCATGGAAAACTTCATATCTCTACTAAGAACCGTATGTGTGTGAGCTGCTTCTGAGGTCCGACCTCCTGTGCCAACAATTAGAAGGATTTTGGCAACTAGTACAAATGTTTTTTAGTAAAGTCTTCCAGTCATGTGGCCATACATGCGGCACTTTCAGCTCTGTAAATAAAGAAGGTTCCCAGCCTATAGAGGTTACGCTCCATAGGGTTTATGGGGAAACATAGTGTCAGTATGAACTTATCAACACATGTTTATGGCTTTCGTCACAAACACAATTTATTTAGAGTGGATCGGAAGGAATCGGTATTAGCTCGTTTCCACTTGGGTTGTTCCTCTCTCACTGGCCCCCTCAAGGCAACTCGAGAAGGCAGGCCCTCTAAAGATTACACATAAAAGAGAGTAGGTCTAGTTTTCTGATCACCGTATGAGGGTAAAAGCATACTTACCTACTACTTCATCAAGCACAGAATACAAGTTTATTTTTAGCCCTCTACAATCTATGTGCAACTTCTGTAAAGAAGTCACTCAAAATGCAAGTTGCATGTTGTCGATTGTCCCCCTAGTTAAGCTAAACGAGCAAGATATGAAGTATTACTCTCCAAAATAAAACTCCTAATTAATTATGTGAGGAAATGCATAAAATTTGCTTTAAAATAACCCTGCACATAGATAAGTTAGTAGTTTGAAATTTTTAGTTCTTGGACATTCGGACCTATAGAAAAGTTTATTATTTGAGAATAAAAGCGCCATCTTAGCAAATGTGTTGTCTTCCACCTCAAAAGTGATACGAAAGCACTACTCTGCAGACTAAATGCATGAATTCACTGACAAAAGTGCTAACCTAAATGCCACATGCATTAACTTGCGAGACAAAAGCACTAATCTGAGGATTAAATGCATTGATTTGTAGACAAAAGAGCTAACCTAAATGTCAAATGCGTTATCCTACAAGACAAAAGCGCTAATTTATTAAATGAATGCACTATTAGAATTTACACAGGTGTCAATCTGGATTACAAATGCATTAAACTTATGTGTACGAGAGCTAGACATGATATTAGAAAGATATATGCGAGGCTCCAGCCCCACGGTGGGCACCAAAATGTGTCGACTTGAATTCATCTTCAGAATTCTATCTGCAACATATTAGCTTCACAAAATACAAAGGAAAAACTACAGGAAATCCAAACTCAACCAATGAAACTACATGAAATGAATATTAAAATAAAAACCATTATTACCTTCATGATTTAAGTCTCATTGTATCCTAACTCCACTGTTCCTGGTTGTAGATGATTCGCTCTTAGACAAACACTGGTAGCTTCCAAGATGGCATATGAAGAATGGACTGATAGTTAATTGGTACTATGATATGCAAATGATATTAAGCTAAAATGCTATGAAAATGATATATGCTAAAAAACTCTAAAATGCTATTTGCTTCAAACTCAAACTCACGGATGCAAAATGAAGACTCCTAGAATGACTCTATGATTAGCTATTAGTCTATTAGTTTCAAAATGGCTTAGGAGACCTCCTTTTATAGATTTTTGAGTGCATGAGCTTAGGTGGCAGAGATCAACGGTCATGATCAAATCTTGTAGATTGGATGGCTATGAGCAAGAATCTTAAGGTTGAGAGAAAGGGCGAAGGAGAAGACAAGTGTCACTCATCTCACCTTGACTGAGGGGAAGACTTGAGAGGATATAGGATAGTTGGAGAAGATCTAGGAATGAGAGGACAAGTGGACTCAAGTCCTCCTAAAATATAGGGATGTTGGAGAGAATATAGAAGAAGGTTAGGAAATATGTGTACGTACACAATATTTCATTTATTTTGGAAGTTGGAGATAAGTGGATAATAAATGTTTTATTTAATTAATTTTATTGAATTAATTTAGCCACATGATAGATGAGTTGGCAAAGGGAAAGATGAAGTGGAGATGGAAAGATGAGTTGGAAAAGGGATTAAATAATTAAGAAATTATTTAATATTTGAGACTATAGGATAGAAGAATAACCATTAAATATTAGATATTTAATTGATTAATTAGAGGAATAATTAAATATTAGATATTTAATTAATTGATTAGAGGAATAATTAAATATTAGATATTTAATTAATTGATTAGAAGAAAAGGATAAATGAATTAATTAATAAAATATTTCAATTAAATTAATTAATAGAAGGACATGAAATGAATTAAATAAATTAATCTTTTCAAATTAACTATTTAATAGAAGAATAATTATTAAATAAATATAAAATATTTATTTAATTGCTCAGAGCCATTTTTATGTGTATACATAATCAAATCATTTACCACATTTATCAATACTTTCACCACTTAAACAATCATATAGATTTGATCATTTACCAACTCATTACCCTCATCAATTAGATCAAACACTTTCTCTAACAATTCTTATCAATACCGATAACCTCTGATAAAATTCTGATAAAACATCATAACCGGTGTCTCAGAAATAATGTATGAAATGAAACATAAACAAGAACATCACATGAAAAACATTCCACAGATGAACACCATATTTTTTTGACGTGGAAACCCAAATAGGGAAAAACCATGGTGGGAGTTGGCACCCACAAATATTTGTACTCTTTTGAAGTATGCCCTGTTAGGAGCAGACCCGGTTAGGAGTCACTTGGTTAAGGGATTTTCCTAGCAGCTCAAATAGGAGCTTGATGATCTGTTAGGATCAACCTCGTGAGAGGATTCAACATTGTTTTGAGAGTTGCCCTGTTAGGGGCCTTAAATGTTTAAGGCCTGTTAGGACCTACCCGGTTAAGGGATTTAACTTTTTGCAACTGTTAGGGAACAACAGTGAATAAGTGATCTGTTACTTGCACTTCTCTGCTTGCTTGATCAGATCTAGTTATGTACAACACTCTGCAACTCTTAGGAAGATCTTGCACTTCACTTGGACAGCTCAATACATTTTCTTAGAGCACCAACATCACAAACATCAACTGTGTCATGCTAAATAGCCATCTCAACTAGGTCGGCCACTAAACCCTAATTACATCATGAATTTACAATACAAATCATAAGAGATCATCAGAGATCGATATACAGATCATTACAAAAAATTACAATGCAATATCAACCATTGGTTGATCCTAACCCATCACGAAAATCCGATCTGTACCAAAGTAAAAACCTTAAAACACTCTACTAAGCATTTCACTAATTCCCAAGAAATTCTTCCTTGAATTGCGCCAAAACAACAATCAAATCTTTCATGCAGGTTGTGTCATGTTACCATCTTCATGTAGACTCGTTGTCGATTACTGTCATAACAAAAATCATTACCAATTTGATGATATCTTCACCGGTCTTAAACCTACTAAAACCTTAGCAAACATTCATCATAATTTTGAAACATGCCTTCCGATAGTGATCACAAGTTCTAGTTTTGGTCAGATACACCTTTCCATGATACAAGCTCACCATCCAAACCTCAAATCACCAATCATCGTCGATCGTCCAATTTAATCAAAACATCTCTGCATTACTGGTTAAAGTCCTATTTTACAGGCTTCAGTTCTCTGCCAGTAAACCCTGTCTTCTGGTAAACCAAATCACTTAGATGACAAAACAAAACATCAAAAACATCAAGAACATCATTTGACATCAGTTGTCATCAATGACAACACAAATAACTGATCAAGTCATCTAATCACAAAATCTCAATCTCTTCATCACAAATAGACTTCTATCCTTTATCAATGCAGTCATCAGACTTCAACTACATCACCTCATTTGTATCAGTTATATGACAAATGCCAACACAGACATCTCGGTTGATGCTAAAGGTAAAGCTATACTAGGTGGAGATCCACCAGTTTTGGAATGAAAAACATTTGAGGACATTCCTCTGGTAGTTACACTTGTATAGGATGTTGAGAACAATAAACCGGTAGATAATCCTCTGGTAATTGATGTTGATACAATTGAAGTTCATGAGGTTGAGGCAGTGGAAATAACTACACCAAGTGGTGAAGCCACTGGTGCTGAGGAGGTAAAGGATAAAGTAGATTAGAAGGCAGAAGGTCAAGTTGATCATATTGAGGTCCGGATACCGACACCTTCACCAACTGTTGGTCCCTCATTATTGGCACTTGACTCATCTAGTCAAGAAGATTTTGGTTGCCTTGGAAATAAGAACATTGAGCAGCTGAGCGGTTTTGAATTGATGTTTGTTGTAGCTTAGAAATTAAGGAAGGGTCAGAAGAAAAGCAGGTTACTGAGAAAGCTATTCCTATTTTGCAGGAACTTGTACCAGAATGTAAGATTGATCAGGTAGCTAGTCCATCCGATAAGTTGAAAAGTTTGACTGAACACATTGCCAAAGAGTATAAAACTCTTCAACAAGTATCAAACCGATAGTTGGTGGAAAGGTATAATGTAGCTAGGAAGGTCACCTATGATAAAATGATCATATCTGACAAGGCTAAGATGACAGATGAGATGATAAGGATTGATGAGGCTCTTCATCAATGCAGTTGAATATACTGATCTAGCACTAACACAACAAAACTGGATAATAAATTTAAGGAGGACAAGGACAAGTTGGAAGAACTTGTAGTCAGTTTTGATGGTACTGAATCATTGACCAACACAGTTGATAGTCAGATTTTTCTTTTAGAATCTGAAATTTCAGCCTTGTAGAAAGAAAAAGACAAGTTAATCCGACAGGCCAGAGAGTTGAGAGGTTTGGTAAGTCCCCGACTAAATACTTTGTTACTTCATAAGCGAGAATGTATGGAACATATGAGTTTGCCCACACTGACAACCCTAATAGAGGAATAATTGCACGCTTACATTCTGAATGGATTTGTATCTATTTTCGGAACTTTGAAATCCAGATGGGATACTTATTTGGCATTTTTGAAGGGTTCTTATTTGGATATTTTCAAGTATATCTAGATCCGGTAATGAAATTTTGGTTTGTACATAATTCCATTTCTTATTTTTTTTGCCCCGATCTTTGGCATTGTTGTCAAAGGGGGAGAGGTGGATGTGAAAAATGTCTAGGGACATAAGAAGTAATGTATAGCTTAGGGGGAGTAGTCTTCTAAGATCAGTTTTTGAATGGGAACCGATACAACACTTCAGTGATTCATTTTTCACATGAGTGTTGCCATCAATGCCAAAGGGGAGGATTGTTGGCAATTGACATTCATCCGGGTTATAAGTGTTGTCATTGATGGTAACACACTTCATGGGAGATCCGACAATCAAGGTAACCAACATTCACTACATCGACATTCAGGGAACCTGTTGGATTGTTGGCATTGACAAAACTGGTCAATCTAGAAAATCGGTGTATGTGCTAAGGTTTGTCATTGATGTCCAACACTTATTGGTGAAGACACTAACCAGTGAAGTGGTATAGGTAAAGTGGTGTTTCTTTTCAGTAAGAAATAGTGAATGGAAACAACATTGATATTGAATGATCAAAGGTTACTTCAGCTTAGGGTAACATACATTATGTCAACCGATCTATCATTCAGGAAGATCGATCACTTTGGTGTTGGTAAAGTTACAAAAGGTGACTTGGGCAAGAAAACTTGTTTGCTCCAAGCAACCGGTAACTCACTGGCAAACAGGGGAGAGCCATGATGCTAGCACAACAAATCGACAGTCAAAGAATGAACCGGTAAAGTAAGAAGTGTAGTTACATATCGGTACATCGGTATGACAAAAGGAAGACAGGTGATCACCATAAATCTCGGAGTAGTGATCGACCATTTAGTTGTGGTGGCAAAGAATGAGTTGGTAAGCTTGTGTCTACACCAAATCATTTATTGGTAAAGCTAACTTTCAGTTATCATGCAGTCAAGCATGATTACATGCGGATTCTCTGGTTCGCATTGATTTGACTGAACTTGACTCAGAAGTTTCTATCCTTGGGAGATGTGGTGGTAGAATTGGTTGAACACTTGACAAAATTGTTGAAAGGCATGCAGAGAAAGAGCGAGAGAGTTTGAATTTGAAATCTTCCGAAATCCTTGATTGATCTGATTGAGGATATGCCTGAAGATGTTGACAGAAAATGTATAGAGTTCTGGAGCTCTTTCTGAAAGTTCTAATTGTGAAATTTGAAACAAGGAAATCTTGTTGAAGGCGATCCAAGGTGAAGGGCAGAGTGAGAGGAAGTGCTAAGAGGTGTTAGCACATTTGAGTGTGTGTGTGTGTGAGGTAGATCGACTAAGTGTAGAGTCGACAGACAGAGAATCAACTGAGTGCAGAGATAAAGGACAAAGAACCGACTGAGTGTAGAGTCGAAGGACAAAGGACCGACAGAGTGCAGAGCCAAAGGTCAGAGGATCAACAGAGTGCAGTGCTGAGGGATAAGTGACCGACTAAGTGAATAGCTGAAGGTGTAAGAAGGAAACCGGTGCTTTGCTGAGAAGACACAATTGGTGTGTATTGAGTGGAATGCATATTGAGATCTGATCAAGCTATCGGTGGCTAATTCAGTAGATCATCCATCTGTTGCTTTCTAACAACTGCAACATAAATCCCTTAACTGGGTGGACATAACAGGCCCCTATTGTAAAATCCCTTAACCGGGTAACATCTTAACTAATGTTCTAAGTCCTTTAACCAGGCTACCTTTAATAGGGTAAAGACACTAATCGACCTTGATCAAAATTCCTTAACCGGGTGGCACCTAACAGTGTCTTTGTAATCTCCTAACAGGGATGGCTCTTAACCAGGCGTACTCTAGAAGAGTGCAAATTTTGTGAGTTCCTACTCACACAGTGGTTTTCTCCCTATTGGGTTTCCACGAGATAACTCTCTGGTGTCACTGTCAACTTTTCATGCTTGCATATTTTACTTCAGTGATTAAGTATATTGTGGGATCTTAGATGAATGAAAATTTAAGATAAAAGTTAAATTGCAAAATTTTGATTAAGCACTGATTCACCCCTCCCCTCTCAACATTAGTTGGGACTAACAATTGGTATTAGAGCACAGGTCTCTAGAATCAGAAGAAGCTTAACCGGCTTAGGGAGAGATTCAAGATGATGCATAAGGAGGTCCCTAAGTTCTCTAAGGAGAACTACATCTTATGGTGTGGAAGAATGAAACTTTATCTAAGATCCTTAGGTGAACACTACTGGAACCATGTGATCACAGAATACAATGAACCTTCAGAGATTCTTACTCCTGACCAGATAAAGGAAAGGCAAGATAATACTGCTACTATGGATCTGATTGTTAGTACTCTTTCAGATAATGAATTTGCTGAGGTGCAAGATTTGAAAACAATTTTCCAGATATGGAATAAGATGAAGGCAGTCTATGGGGGAGATCCTCATGTTCAAAAGGCCAAAGTAGACAGCTTAAGAGGAAAGTATGATGAGATGAGAATGCAGGAAAGTGAAAACATAGAAGAGTACAACAACAGGATAAAGGATGTAGTAAATTCTATCAAGAATGCAGGAGGAAAACTCGAGGAGGATGTGGTAAGCAAAATCCTGAGAACTCTACTACCACAATATGCCATAAGGGTCTCTGCTATCCAAGAACTCAGATCCTTAGGAACAGTCAGTGTAACTCTTGACTCACTGATCGGTAAGTTGACCACTTGAATTGAGTAATTAAGATAACAACATACCAAAGATTAATGCTTCCTTCAAAGCATCCATGGTGCATACACCCATAAGGAGAAGGAAAGAAACGAGTAGTAGCTCTACTACCAGAACTGATCATTCTCATGAGAATGACAACCTGCTCTCTGAGGAACAGGAGCAAGACGAGATTGAAGCTCTACTGGAAAGAAGATTGCCAAGAGGTAAAGGTAAATATAAAGGTAAGTTACCCTTAAAGTGCTTCTCCTGTAATAAGATAGGTCATATTGCTTCAAAATGCCCTGATAATGACAGAGATAGAAAGGACAATTTCATAAATTACAGGGACAAGAGCAAGAAGGAATGTTATCTTGCAGAAGGAGAAGTCATTGATCAAGAGTCAGAGAGATCTGATGATGATGGCATTGCCTTTATGGTAGTCAAAGAGGACAACACAAAGGAGGGAGATATGGCATTGATTTCTCGCACAAACCGGTGTGGAGAATGGGTGATAGACAGTGGACGTACTCACCACATGACCGGTGATAGAAGCAAATTCCTCAGCATGGAGGATTGTGATGGAGGAACAATGAGGTTCGGAAATGATGCCCCATGTGCAGTAAGAGGTAAGGGGTTTATAGCCCTGAATGATAAGACAAATTGTGATGATATCTTTTGGGTAGAAGGATTAAAGTATAGCTTGTTAAGTGTTGCACAACTTAACAATAAATGATACCAGTTAGAGTTCAATAAAGGGATATGTAAAATAAATGACAAATCTGGAAGTTTAATTGCCAATGGTAAACAATCAAGAGGCAATTTGTTTCATCTAGACACCACCATAGGTAATTGTCTAGTGGCTAAGGTAGAAGACAACTGGTTATGGCACAAAAGATTGTGTCATGTTAATTTTGACAACATAGCTAAAGTCAGTAAGGCAAAATCTGTAAGAGGTATGCCTGAAATAGTAAAACCTCAAAATGCTATGTGCAAAGAGTGTCAACTATGGAAGTTGACCGGGTCTAGCTTCAACACTAAAACTTTCTCATCTGAAAGTGTGTTGGACTTAGTGCACACAGACTTGTGTGGTCCCATGAGAACCAAGATTTTCTATGGAGATCGGTATTTTATGTTATTTGTGGATGACTTATCAAGAATGATGTGGACTGTATTCTTAAAAGAAAAATCAGAAGCTTTTCACATGTTTAAAGTGTTTAAGGATCGAGTAGAAAGAAGAACGGGTAAGAATCTGAAGTGCCTAAGATCAAACAGAGGATGAGAGTTCACCTCTCAAGAGTTTATGAACTACTGAGTGGAACGGGGAATCATGAGACAAATGTCTGCACCCAGAACTCCTCAGCAGAATGGAGTTGCTGAAAGAAGAAACAAAACTCTCATTGATTGTGCCAAAACTCTAATGATACAAAAGGATATCCCACATACCTTCTAGAGAGAAGCAAGAAGCACTAGTGTATACACTCTGAACCGGATACAGGTAAAGAAGAGGACAAACAAAACTCCCTATGAATTATGGAGTGGCTACTCACCTAATGTTTGCTATTTCAAAGTATTTGGAAGCAGGTGCTACATCAAAAGGGATGAGTACACTAGAAAATTTGACCCCAAGAGTGATGAGTGAACCTTCTTAGGCTAGTCAACAAAGAGAAAGGCATACCGGTGTCTAAACAAAAGGACCAGTAAGATTGTGGAAAGTGCAAATGTATACGAGTACTCTGAGAAAAATGAACAGGACAGTAAGAGTGAAGCGAAGGACTATAAAGGGTTCGAGTACAATGTACTGGTGGAACCTATTGAAGAAGATCCTGTTGAAGCAGCTGATAAAGAAGCCTGCGAAATAGAACTTGCACAACTGGTAGAAGAAGCTCCAAGGAGTGAACTGGTATTGGCTAAATATGTTAGAAATAATCACTTTGTAGAAGATATCATCGGTGACAAGGATGCAGGATTTCTAACCAGAAGAAAAGAAAGAGAGAATGAGTGTATGCTCTCCATTTTTTATCCCAAAAACAACAAAGGAGGCTCTAAAAGATGATGACTAGGTCAAAGCTATGGAAGAAGAACTGGAGCAAATAGAGAAAAATGATACATGGACTCTAGTACCCAGACCAGAAAATAAAAATGTAATAGGCACCAAGTGGGTGTTTAGAAATAAGATGGATGAAACCAGTAAGGTAATAAGAAACAAGACAAGATTGGTCTGTAAGGGCTATGTCAAGAAGAAGGTTTGGACTATGGAGAAACCTTCGCATCGGTAGCCAGACTGGAAGGGGTCAGAATTTTGTTGGCCTATGCTGCTTATAAAAGGTTTAAAGTATATCAAATGGATGTCAAATCAACATTCTTAATGGGGTGTTAGAGGAAGAAGTATACATAGAGCAACCAGAAGGGTTTGCATCTGAAGATGGGAGGAATATGGTATGCAGGTTGCAGAAGGCTCTGTATGGGCTGAAACAAGCACCGAGAGCTTGGTATGAGAGGTTACACTCACATCTGCTAAGAATTGGGTTCAAAAGAACCAGTGATAACAGTAACCTGTATCTAATGAGTGGAGCTGAAGGAAAACACCTAATTGTTGAGATCTTTGAAGATGACATCATCTTTGGGGGAGATGATGAGATGAGAAGAAGCTTTGCAGGACAAATGTAACAAGAATTTGAGATGTCCATGATTGGTGAGATTAAGTTTTTTATTGGCCTACAAGTCTCTCAATTAAAGAATGGCATCTTTATTAGTCAGACTAAGTACATAAGAGAAATTCTTAAGACTTTCAGAATGGAAGATTGAAAACCTGTTGGAACTCCAATAGTTATAGGTTGCAAGCTATCTAAACATGATGAGGCTGAAGAAGTGAATGAGACACTTTACTGGTCCATGATCGGTAAATTACAGTATGTAGTACATAGCAGACCAGACATAGCACAAGTTGTTGGCTTGGTTGCCAGATTTTCTGCAAATCCGAAAGAAACTCACATGATGGTTGTCAAAAGAATATTCAGATACCTAAAGGGGACTGATGAGTATGGTCTCTGGTATCCACACAAAGGAGACTTTAGTTTAAGTGTCTTCATTGATTCAGATTGGGCTGGAAACATCGATGACAGGAAGAGCACCAATGGAGGAGCATTCTTTCTTAGAGAAAGGATTGTATCTTGGACAAGTAAGAAACAAAACTACATATCTCAATCTACAGCTGAGGCTGAGTATGTAGCTGTTGTAATTAACTGCACATAGATAGTTGGGATCAAGGAATTGCAAGAAGGAATTCAAGAAAGGGTGGTTGGACCGGTAGTGATTCATTGTAACAACACTAGTGCCATTGACATATCTAAGAACCCAGTGATGCACTCCAAAACAAAGCATATAGCCATCAAATATCACTATCTAAGGGAACAAGTTCAAGAAAAGGAAGTGATGTTGGAGTACATACCAACAAAAGAGCAGGTGGTTGATATATTCACCAAGCCGCTACAAAAGGACACCTGACTATCTCAGAGGTAAGCTGGGGGTTATGCCCCTCCATTCAGTAAAGTAAGCAAACAAGGTTCTACATCAATCTGGTATAATTTCAAATTTTTTCAAATGAAAACAACTAGATTGATGAATGTGGACTACTCTAGTTAGGGGGAGCAGTCTTGTAAGTGTTCAAAATGGATTCTTTGACATTGTTGTCAAAGGGGGAGATATGTTAAGTGTGTTTGAACATTGGTAGAATATGTTAAGAGTGTTTGAGCATTGGCAGATATCAATCACAGGGGGAGATATTCTTCACTTAGGGTAGAATGACTGGACTGTTACAATGATGAAGAAACATGCATCTAAATAGCCAAAGTTTGAAGTGTTTTCCATCAATGCCAAAGGGGGAGATTGTTGGATTGTTGGCATTGACAAAACCGATCAATCTAGAAAACTAGTATATGTGCTAAGGTTTGTCATTGATATCCAACACTTACCGGTGAAGACACTAACTGGTGAAGTGGTATAGGTAAAGTGGTGTTGCTTTTCAGTAAGCAATAGTGAATGGAAATAATATTGATATTGAATGATCAAAGGTTACTTCAGCTCAAGGTAACATACATTAAGTCAATCGATCTATCATTTAGGAAGATCAGTCACTTTGGTGTTGGTAAAGTTACAAAAGGTGACTTAGGAAAGAAAACTTGTTTTCTCCAACCAACCGGTAACTCACTGGCAAACAGGGGAGAGACATGATGCTAGCACAACAAACCGATAGTCAAAGAATGAACTGGTAAAGTAAGAAGTGTAGTTACATATCGGTACACCGGTATGATAGAAGGAAGAGAGGTGATCACCATAAATCCTAGAGCAGTGATCGACCATTTAGTTACGGTGGCAAAGAATGAGTTGGTAAGCTTGTGTCTACGCCAAATCATTTGCTGGTAAAGCTCACTTTCAGTTATCATGCAGTCAAGCATGATTACATGTGAATTCTCTGGTTCGGATTGATTTGACTGAACTTGACTCAGAAGTTTCTATCCTTGGGAAATGCGGTGGCAGAACTGGTTGAACACTTGGCGGAATTGCTAAAAGGCATGCAGAGAAAGAGCGGGAGAGTTTGAATTTGAAATCTTTTGAAATCCCTGATTGATCTGATTGAGGATATGCTTGAAGATGTCGGCAGAAAATTTATAGAGAGTTCTGGAGCCCTTTCTGAAAGTTCTGATCGTGAAATTTGAAACAAGGAAATCTTGTTGAAGGCGATCTAAGGTGAAAAGCAGAGTGAGAGGAAGTGCTAAGAGGTGTTAGCACATTTAAGTGTGTGTGTGAGGTAGATCGACTAAGTGCAGAGTCGAAGGACAGAGAACCGGCTGAGTGCAGAGCCAAAGGACAGAGGACCGACAGAGTGCAGAGCCAAAGGTCAAAGGATCGACAGAGTGCAGTGCCGAGGGATAGGTGATCGGCTAAGTGAATAGCCGAAGGTGTAAGAAGGAAACCGGTGCTGTGCAGAGAAGACACAACTGGTGTGTATTGAGTGGAATGCATATTGAGATCTGATCAAGCTATCAGTAGCTAATTCAACTGGTCATCCATCTGTTGCTTTCTAACAACTGCAACATAAATCCCTTAACTGGGTGGACTTTAACAGGTCCCTATTGTAAAATCCCTTAACTGGGTAACATCTTAACTGATGTTCTAAGTCCTTTAACCAGGCTACCTTTAACAGGCTAAAGGCACTAACTGGCCTTGATCAAAATCCGTTAACCAAGTGGCACCTGACAATGTCTTTGTAATCTCCTAACAGGGATGGCTCTTAACCAAGCGTACTCTAGAAGAGTGCAAATTTTGTGAGTTCCTACTCACACCGTGGTTTTCTCCCTATTGGGTTTTCACGAGATAACTCCTTGGCGTCACTGTCAACTTTTCATGCTTGCATATTTTACTTCAACGATTAAGTATATTGTTGGATCTTAGATGAATGAAGATTTAAGATAAAAGTTAAATTGCGAAATTTTGATTAAGTGTTGATCCACCCCTCCCCTCTCAGCACCGGTTGGGACTAACAGAACCGACAAACTTGGAATCGGTATTCTAAGACCGACATAGGAGATTGATCCGGCAAGCGTGGAAGCGGCAACGATCATATTGTTTTATGTTTATATTTTATCTGGGCCGACATGTGTCTTATCTTTTGTGATATGTTTGTAAGCCGACATAAGGCATTTGTGTTTATTCATGTAAATGGGTATATAAGTCAGTCCAGGATAGGTCATTTGGTAATGATATGGATATATGCAAGATATAATAGATAAGTGATGTGAAAGGTTTTGTGATGTTATGTTGATCGATAGAATGCGAATGTAAAGATCTGCAATCGGTCTTGATTATTGGTCTACAGGATTGGGAAGCGATCTAAGATATTGGTAAGGGAGGTTATAGTATAATCGGTACAAACAATGCTTTAACCAGAACTCATCCAGCATAGCAGATGCACATTCTAAGTTCAGTTTCTGTTTGTGATCTAGTATTTGGATATGTAGTCAGTGAGGCTCCTTTTGTGATGAGTAGTGTGCTCTAGGCAGTGTGTCTTCTTGCATGTATAGGCCCCTCTTGTAATATTTGTTCATTTGGCCAGTGGATAGATATTGTGGGTCACCAATCCCACCGTGGTTTTTCCTCTTTGAGGTTTTCCACGTATAAATCTTTGTGTTATGGTGTTGATTCATGTGGTTGCATTGATATTACTTCTTGTTACTTTCTTTTATGCATACTGGTTAATAAGTGGATTTGTTAATAATGTTAAAATTACTCTAACCAGCAAAACACTGATTCACCCCCCCTCTCACTGTTCTTGGATTCCAACAATTATTAGCCTAACTAAATAAAAGCAAAAGGAACCTAAGTTTAGCTTATGTGAATAAAGTAATTAAAAGACCTAATTAAATAAAATATCCTAATTACACCCAAAAATCTCTAATTCTCAAAAATATAATATTTTTAAATAGTAAACCTATTTTTTAATTTATTTATCAATTTTCAAATTCACAATGTCGTTTTAAATTTCAAAGTGCATATCTATTTTTTCTAATCTTTAATTTGTAAATATATTTTGAGAAAAATATATGATCCCAAGCTAGACATCATGTTGTACACAATGAAAAAATCATGTTACAATTATTTCATGTAAAGTCAAGGTGGTCTTACATGAGGGATTTCAGTTTTCTACCTTAAGCCTATTAAATAAATTAAATTTTTGATAAAATTTATTAAAAAAGTCCATCTAAAGTCTCGATAGTAATTGCATTTGTCCACAAAAATATTTTTGAAAACACTTTCATTCACTAGTCTTTAGACATTCATACACATGTTTTCACATAGTGAAAAGTTTTTTTTAAATGTGACTTTTGTACATCCTCTACTTAACTAATTTGTATCATCTAAATATTTAAAAATTACATTTTTAAAAAACAGAAATATAATTCTACATTTTATGTTTTTAAGTGACGCATCTTGAATTTGTAAGTGTTTTGAATAATTACCCAAATACAACTAGCTTTGATTTAATTCTCAAGCTTAAAGTTGCCCCTTTTGTGTCATTTATAACCTTCGTTAACTTGCACTCACCTACATAGCAAATATAAGTCTATGGTGTTTTGGTATTTATATATTTCCATGTAAAAAATGGGCGAGACACACCATTCTAACTCTATTAATAGTATGTTATAATAGTGTCATTTATTTGACCCACCTCCCTTTCTAGAATAGTCAATAAATGCAAGAATGCACTTTGCACCATCATATAAATAACTAATCCTCACACTCAAATTTGAAAGAACAAAATCCAAGGATTAAGATGTTGTGTGTACCTTCCCCATTTGGAATACACCTCAATGGTATTTGCCAAGCACACAAAAATTACATGCACCAATAGGTGTGGTGAAACTAATGGAGGTAGCCCTTCCACAAAACCTTAAACATGAAGCAAGATCCATAGTTCAAACACCCAACACGACATTGCAACACTTTAATATTGTCATCAACCTGAGTGTTGTGTACCTAATAACAATATATTATTGTGCTTACATTTTTAGCATTTAGTCATATCCCTTAGGCTTAATTTCCATTAAAATAGTATATTTTCCACCAAAAGTATATGAAGAGTTGGGTTATAAGTTAATAGGTTTAGTTAAGGTTTTCTTTTACATTATGTATATAGTAAGAGGAAAAGGCCCAAAAGTTGTATCACTTATGTATGTCTTACATAACAAGGGTTTCCATATTTGCTTATTGTTTCATTGTTCAATATAATCTTGCACTCCTTTTTCTATGAACTATTTTAAAATGTGGCACTTAGCAAGCAAGGCCTTCCATTCCTTCTTTGGTTCATTTATAAATTTGAAACTTCTAGAATTAGACCTTATCATCCACAATCCCCATAGAAACAATCATGTAGTTGTCCTTCATATCCTTGATTAAGACCATATAACTATCCAGTTCCACCTTCATATCCCTCTTATGAAATAATTAGGAATAAAAGAGCAATTTTACAAGCATTCATTAAATATAGTAGACATCTCAAATATGCCTTTCTTTGCACTTCACATCTTTGGTCTCCCCAACATAAAGACCCTCACCATTAACTATTTGGTTGACTAAACTAGCATTCATCAATGCTCAAAATCACAAAATCATTCCTCTATATACAAATCATAGAAACTCTTATTAAAAGAAGCAATTACCTTTTAATGTGAAGTTGGACAAGCAAGCTCCTAACACTTGAAGATTTTTCTTTCCCCCATTTAATGGCCTCCAATAATGCTTCTACATCCTTCAACATCTTGAAGAATGATTCCTCAAATACATAGCTTTCCTACAATAGCTACACGTCAACTAATCTTCATGTACTTTCTTCTCATCTTCGTTTCCCTTCTTTCCTCTGCTAGGCTTGCCTTTGCTTAACACTTTCCTCAAGACTTGCATTTTTCCTTGGAGCTAAAGAAGCTTGCTTTAACTATGTCCATGACTCTATCCATCTCAATAAGATCTTTAAGTCTCGTTAGATTTGCAAGTCCTTTGATAGACCGTGCTTCAAACTAATTTCCAACTTGGACACAGAATGTTCAAAGCTAAATGACAAATTGTAAGGACACTTTCAACTTTCTTTGTTGGAGTCTTAGTTCGATTTGTAGCCTTGATTGCAGATTGCAAGTGAAAGACCCAATTGAAGAGCCTACCCAAATATCCAAAACCCTACTATCTCATCGAAGTCAAATTCCTTGTAAACTTCTCAATCTTCTCAATTGAAGTCTTTCCATACTGCTCTTCCAATTCAACCCACAAATATCTTGGTACATATATATGTTTTTTCTTCTGCCAAATATTCATTACCTAAACTTGTGTTCATCACAATGTATGGTCGTTTAGTCTCCTTGTGTTCAACACTTGCAATCCAAGATTATTAGAAACCAGGACCAACCTCGTTTTTCTCTTCCCCTTCAAGAATCGTCACCGTTCAAGGGTTCATTCAATATCCAATGAAAATTAACATTTCTTGAAATCCTAAAATTTTAATTGATTTCCACCTTGACCAATCTTTGACCAGCGAATTTCATGATATCCTCAAATCCAAATCTATAAAGAAAATGCCAAACCTCATTTTTCATATACAATTTTTGGATTTGATTGTGTAGATTTTTTAACCATCAACGTTTCGAATCACACTCCGTGATTCATCATCAGGATGTAAAAGAGCTCAAGGAGTTGTAAGATAGATAGTTGCAGACCAAAGATTTAATAAAAAGAAGGGGTGCACGAGGACCAAGGGAAACAAAAGGCAAATAAATAACGAAAATAAATAAAAATAGAACCCCTCAAATATTAAAATACAAACCTAAAAATTACCCTACTTACTACAAGAAAACCCACCAAGTATAACAAACAAAAAATAAGAATATTAAAACAAAACCTCTATGAAACGAAAGACAAAACTAAAAGCACTAAAAATTAATAATAAAGAAAAAGAAAAAGAATTATGAATATAAATTAATGAACAAGGACAAGAAATAATGAATATATATATATATATATATATATATATATATAAAATTGTTGTTTTTAACTTCCTCATCTCCTCTTTTATATAGCTCACAAGAGACTAAAAAATAAAATATCTCGAAAAACTAATTAAAAGAAAAGATGCTAGAAAACCAAAACGAAAGAAAGATATAAATGTAACTATAAAACGAGGGAGACATCAAAAATAACAAAATAAGCAACGACAAAATAGAGGCCAATTAAAAATGAAAAAAAAAACACGAAGAAAAAATGAAAGGGGGAGATAAAAATGAAATACAAAAGACAAAAATAAAAAGACCAAAAACAAAATAAAAACAGAAAAAATAACAAGAGCGTCAAGACAAAAGGTGGCAAAGCGGAGAGGGGAGGGAGGGTCACCTGTTACCCTCCCTCTTGTAGTCACCTATTACCCTCATTCAGGTCACTTTCAGGTCCTCGCACTCAGGTTCCCCCTCTAGCCTCACAGGGGGGATGAACTAGGGGGGGAACCTGAATGCGAGGACCTGAAAGTGGGGGGCTAAGAGGGGTGGGGGGGGAGGCCAACTAGGGGCCAAGACTAAGAGACCAAGAAGAGAGAGGTCAAGGTAGGGAGCGATGAAAGTTTTTAATGATAGATAATAATGGGTGCCAAGAGAGGTTTAAGCTCCAACCTTTATCACGATTGAGGTTGGTTGGGTTATTATTGATTTCAATGGCCTCCTTGAGTTTACTTTTAAAGAAGTTGTCCTCCTTAAACACAATTTGAGTATCTTCTAGATAGATGTGGTGCTTAGTGGAAGAGGAATGCTCCGCTAAAGCCGATTTAAGAATACGTTCATGTTTGATGTCAGCACCATGCTCTTTGATTTTGGTGTTAAAGGATCGCCCCGTTTCACCTATGTAGGGGGTTCCACAGGAGAAAACAACCTTGTAGACTCTAGATTCTAAGAAGACATGCCTAGAGTCTTTAAGAGGGGGGATGTGATTATTTAAGGTGAACAAGGGTTTGAAGGCACAACGAAGACCTTTTTTGAGAAAAAAATTTGAGATCTTGTAAGAAATGCTTTCAACATAACGAAAAGAAATAATCAAAAGCACTGCAAGTTGAGAAGAGCGAGGACTAGAAATGGAATAGAAGAGAGATTTGGCTTGGTGGAACGCTCTAGAAATTTTCTTGTTGGTATATCCATTCCACTTAAAGACTTGTCGAAGATGGGAAGGCTAGGTTTAGCAAGGCCACCCGCACTGACCGTTACCTTCATGCCTCTTCTCACCACCATCCTAGCCAAAATGTTGGCATCCTTAAAACCCTAGGCTTGTTCGCAAGGCCACCCACATTAACTGTTACCATCATGCCTCTTCTCACCAACATCCTAGCCAAAAAGTTGGCATCCTTAAAACCCTAGCCTTGAGAGCCCTTCGAATTTGTGATGGTGATAACTTAAACAAAGAGCTTTCCCATCTTTGGCAAGTCTTTAAGTGGAATGGCTATACTGACAAGCAAATTTCTAGAGCCCTCCACCAAGCCAAATCTCTCTTCTATTCCATTTCTAGTCCTCGCTCTTCTCAACTTGCAATGCTCCCGATTGTTTCTCTTCCTTATGTTGAATGCATTTCCCACAAGATCTCAAAAATTTTGCTCAAAAAAGGTCTTCATTGTGCCTTCAAACCCTTGTCCACCTTAAATAATTGCATCCCCCCTTAAAGACTCTAGGGATGTCTTCTTAGAATCCGAAGTCTGCAAGGTTGTTTGCTCCTGTGGAACCCCCTACATAGGTGAAACGGGGTGCTCCTTTAACACCAAAATCAAAGAACATGGTGCTCACATCAAACATGAACGTATTCTTAAATCGGCTTTAGCGGAGCATTCCTCTTCCACTAAGCACCACATCTATCTAGACGACTCTCAAATTGTGTTTAAAGAGGACAACTTCTTTAAAAGGAAACTCAAGGAGGCCATTGAAATCAATAATAACCCAACCAACCTCAATCGTGATGAAAGTTGGAGTTTGAGCCTCTCTTGGCACCCGTTATTATCTATCATTAAAAACTTTCATCGCTCCCTACCTTGGCCTCTCTCTTCTTGGTCTCTTAGTCTTGGCCCCTAGTTGGCCTCCCCCCCCGCCCTTTCAGGTCCTCGCATTCAGGTTTAGTCACTCTTGTTGTGGTCACTTGTTACCATTCCTCCCCTCTCCTCTTTGCCACCTTTTGTCTTGGCCCTCTTGTTATTTTTTCTCTTTTTATTTTGTTATTGGTCTTTTTATTTTTTTCTTTTGTATTTCATTTTTATCTCTCCTTTTCTTCATGTTTTTTTTTTTCATTTTTAATTGGCCTCTACTTTATCGTTGCTTATTTTGATGTCTTCCTCATTTTATAATTCTTTTTCTTTTTCTTTCTTATTAATTTTTAGTGCTTTTAGTTTGGTCTTTCTTCTCATGGTGGTTTTGTTTTAATATTATCTTATTTTTTGTTTGTTATACTTGGTGGATTTTCTTGTAGTAAGTAGGGTAATTTTTAGGTTTGTATTTTAATATTTGAGGGGTTCTATTTTTATTTTTTGGTTATTTTATTGGTCTTTTGTTACCCTTGGTCCTCGTGCACCCCTTCTTTTTATTGAAGCTTTGGTATGCAACTATCTATCTTACAACTACTTGAGCTCTCTTACATCCTGATGATGTAGTAAGTAGGGCAATTTTTAGGTTCGTATTTTAATGTTGAGGGGTTCTATTTTTATTTTTCAGTTATTTTATTGGCCTTTTGTTACCCTTGGCCTTCGTGCACCCCTTCTTTTTATTGAAGCTTTGGTCTGCAACTATCTATCTTACAACTCCTTGAGCTCTCTTACATCTTGATGATGAATCACGGAGTGTGATTCGAAACGTTGATGGTTAAAAAATCTACAAAATCAAATCCAGAAACTGTATACATTTATTAAATGGATTGTGGAAATCTAATAGCTCTTATTTCCTATTTTCCATGAGCTTTCCAAAAATGTAAAAATGTTTGAAAAATCTGAAAACTTCAGCCAAACGAACCATGTTATGGGAAAATACTAAATAGCAATAATCAGTCAAAGCACAAATGGCTGAAATGTGGACTGTGGCTTCATTGTGCAAATTCCTACCTTCACAAACAACCACAAAAAAGTTTTGCAGTCCTTTGCAAGAAGCCATGTAGAATTGTGCAATATTTGCCGCAAAAACTAATCATGGAATCGATTACCACAAAAATAAAAGGAAAGAAGATATGAACATTGAATTAAGTGCCACAGTACACACCTGAATAATAATAATGAAAAAACATAGTTTCTTCCGCATGTTTATACACAAGATCATTTACAAAATAAAGATAATGGCTTCTGCATAGTAGCTTAAATCGTTAAATAGTATAAATGATACAAGAAATTAATTTGGCCAGGTAATTGTTATGACGGCCAGCTGAAATTAAAAATATTTCTAAATTTACATCTCAAATTCACTATTTGGAAAGTGCGGCTATATATATGTATGTATGTATAACATCTCATATATTATTATTTGAGAAGTGTGTCAAGCTGGTGGTTATGATGTTAACATACACAAATATATATGGAATATGGAATATGAAGAACCATACGTTGTGATTGTGATCGACATCATATAAATATGAATATTGTTTGCCAATTATATCTCATTACTTGAAAATTAGAATAAACAAAGTAATTTGGCATAACCACTACTCATAAGATTGCCCTCTTTTTCAATTCAAATTTACTCTACAAACACTTTAATTAGTTACACGTTTTTTAAATGGTGTTTGTGGTAAAAGCTTCACCACATCAATAATGTAGAATTAATTAAGTTTTAAATGAGGTGGTCCATTTTTTTTTTGCTAGATGGCGGATGAGTATCCAATTACTTAAGATACCATATATTGTAATGCTATCATATTTCATATCCCGTCGTAATCAGAAGAATTGCAAGTTCTTGATGTGTCATTATGTTAACTAGGTTAAGGCCATTCCTAGCATTAGGCTTGTTAATAAAGGCAAAATATAGCTTAGTTGCTTTGATCACCGCCAAGTGAAACTGACGTGAGCATGAGAAACCCCTTATGCAAGCATTCTATAAGACTGTTATTTTTCCATATACTTATGAACCCACTTGGTGCACGAGTAACACCAAAACTTTAATCCAAGCATACAGGAATGAATCTACAATAAGCGGATGCCCCTCCAGTTGATGAATAGGCTATAGATAAAAACAAGAACACCCAAATTTGGGATTTTCATTTGCAATTGGTTTATTTTTTATAGGTTCCAATTAATTTATATTGCCAACAAAAATGAATGTCAGTTTTGCAGAATAGATATGATGTTTCCTTGAAAATGAAACTAACAATAAGAATTACAATTGCAAAACTATCAGAGCTCAGATGGAATTTCAGAATAACACAGATTTTTTCAATTTTTTATGCAAATAGCATTTCAAGAATGCTGGCAAAAAGATATTTACAGGATAACTGATATTAAATACCCAGTTCTGATACTGAATATCCTAGCATGTTGATGAGAAGCTTGCATTGTTTGTTAAAGCCAAAATTATCAATATCCCACTTACCAAGAAATAGAAGTATTCATCATGAAAAGTAGGGTTAAAAATAAAATTCCAGGGCATGATGGGATTCTGTTCAATATACATGGCAGAAGTCATTCTTCTCTGACAAAATATCCTTATTTCTTGAATTTCTTGTCATATATTTTTCTATTAATGGCTTCAGTAACATGAAATGAGCTTTAAGTGAAACAGCGTCAGAGCTTGCAAGAGAAGCCTTAATTCAAATCCCAAGGAGACACAATTAAGTGTTGAGCAGAAGAAAATATTGCATCCAACTCAAAGGGGCAGATCCCAACAGATGATATGGGTGCAAAGTCATGGATACTTTGATGGAGCAGGTATCCCTTGTTAATCACATGTAAGCTGGTGGTTTCTCAATGGGAATTAACAAATTAAAAGAAAAAGGACTATAAACAAAATATGTACTCTGAACAAAAGCACCACAAATCTGCTCATGAACAAATAAACTAGGACAGCATTGAAATGTTCTTACAAAATGTCTTTCAATACATTAGTGTCCCGGAATAAAAAAGATTTGTTGATATAAAAGTCCATATAAAAAGCTGAAAACAAGCTTCCAGAAAAAGATGAAACATAGACCTAGGTACAATCATTCATTTCCAAATTGCAATTATAAGAGGTTAAAGCTTTAGAGTACACATCGGCACCAGATTGCCTCAAAATTTACAACAGTTATTTTCAATTGTAGGTGATCCATGGCTTTTTGCAGCTTTCGTGATATATAGTCAGAACTATTTCTTTGGAAAAATATTTGTCCTCCGAACTTACAAATTAATTAAGAATGACACTATCTTCAGGAGAAAAAGTACTCAAAATAAAGAACTTAAAAAAAATCAATACAAAAACATAATCTAAAACAACTAGAAGACGAGTTATGGGGAAAAGCAAAGTTGTACTCTCCTCTACGGGGAAGACAATGCATGCTGCAAATCTGGAATCAAACGCACAATAAATCTGCTTAGAAGAGAAACTCTGTGTCTGATACCTCCAGCATTTTATGAACACCAATCGGACTGACACCAGGGCGAAATTGATTTTCTTCTATATACCTGAGGATACAATTGCAAAATTATCATTCAACTTTTGGCATTCAGTATATTCAAAAACCCTGAATCTAAAGAACTACAAAAGCAATTAGCTGCTACATGTTCTATGTTCATCATGATTCATCATGCCAGACAAATGATTCTTATTCATAGATACCTATTCCAGGAGTATCTAACAAAAAAGGAGGCTTACATTTCTTTCAGATAAGGATGTTGGTAAAATGCATCTGGAATTCTTCCAGTAAGGGAGTTGTGATCAAGATATCTGTCAGAAACACATGCCAAAGGAAACTAAAATATCAGTATACAAGATTTCCACAAGAATAATGTTGTCCCATGAAAGAGACAACAAAAACTGTAATTACATCTCTACATTTCTTCCAAAACATTCTTGTGACTCTTTGAAAGCAAAAAATATCTCAAAAAAATAAAATCATTTCAATGATTATGGCATAGAATTCAATATGCTATAGAAGTAGGGGATTCCCTAAATGAACACTTTCAAAATACAACTGTCGACCATGTCAGCTCATATTCATTGTAAAGGTGAAATAAACAAAGAATATTAATGCCCATGAATAATCAAAGTAGATCAATAAGACTCCACAATTAATTCAGTTACATTAGAGAACATAAACCAAAAAAAAGTGGGGGTATACCTGAACCAGATGAAACCCAATAGAGCCAGTATCATAAGGATTAAGGCCATATAGCTATGTGAGGGAACAACCCCTCAAGAGAGCATCGCGATTACAAAGAACAGAGTGGAAGGCCATAACAGGACACCATCGCATTGTCTTCAGTGTGAAACAGGTAAGTGGAAAAGGCCAAAAGACGTTTGCCAAGGGAGGGTATGTGTCTTCTGCCCAGCAGGGGCAGTGAAAACAGAAGAACTCTTATTTTGGTTTGCAAAGCGTACAAAGACATCCAGGTCAAGTACATTAGTAATTCAATAGCAACTGCTTTTCAAGATTTATTCAGCGAGAAGAAGGTTGAGAGAATGGTCTCTTCATTATCAAATTGAATAGCAAAAGATCAGCAATTCTCAAAGCAAAAATAGCAAGGTCTGCTGTACCATAGGCTATCTTTGGCCTCAAGGACATAGAAAGTCTCTATTCTATTCTGTAGCAATGCTTAGGAAGAATTAATGACATCATCAACTATTACTACAAAAGGGTCTATGCAGACTCTACAAGTGCTCATAGAGGAAATTTTGAGGATGAGGCCAAGCTGGAAAATAAGTCTTACAAAAAAGTACTCAGTTAGATTACAAAAACATTGGGGTGAAAAGAACTAGGTTATACTTGAAAGGAAACATCCAAAATCTTCCTACTTAATTCTATAAGGTGAGAGTTACAAATTATCCAATCTATACAAATTCCAGCAACATTCTAGCATAATAACAACATTAAAGAAATAGCAAAGAAAGGAAGAATGAATGAAAAGAATAGAACTACCACATAAAAGAGAGAAACACCAATACATCCTAAGAAAACCTTTTTTGGAAAAACAGAGCCTCCAAAACACCGAAAACCAGTGTATTATCAGTGACTATAGGTTACAATACAATACCAAACTCCGACCTTCACAAACGATCAACATTCTCAACCTTGGAGAAAATTCAACATAACAATGCAAGATATGGACTTATAATCCCTATCCTGGGTCCTCAATATATTGGCCAAGAAGACCTAAGAAACAGTGTAAGGTTTACCAAAACCATGATCCAAAACCATGTACAACTAGTCCACATTCAACCCATGCACAGCCGTCCAAAAGTAACTCCTCTAGAAATAGAATGTAACTTCCAAATTGGACTAGTTTGAACCCTATGACCATGGGGTCCAAGTGTAACTCCCAAATGGTCCATCATGAGGCAATAATTACAAGTACACATGACTATAAATAAATAATCAAAGATGCTAGTCATAGTTCACCAAGTAACCCCCCAAATCATTTGACCTTTTACAATCATCATAAGACCAATTAAGTGCTAGAAAGTGCCAACTAACGAATCTCAAGATTCGACTAAGTGGGGCATCATTTTCCATGAGGATGTATAAGTTATAATACTACAACTATTTAACAATTCTAATTAGACCTAGGACTTGCAAGGTGTACAACACACTTAGTCCCGTAGTCCTAACAATTTTCCACTTGTTCTATAGATTGCAAGAATAATAAGGGGTTCCGAAAAAGTGAACTTTATGCTAAGGATTAATCCCCATAGCCATCATGCACCATCTGAACTGCCATATACCCACAAGGTTCATCAAAGCATCTACAACATTAACAAACATGTCCACCTTCTTGACCATAATCCTTTTATCCTCCACCATGTCAATAATAAAATGATATCACACATCAATGTGAATCATCCATGTATGAAACGTAGATTTCTTTGCCAAGCTGATGCCACTAAAACTATCATACTCGATAACCACTATTTCATGTTTCAATCTGATGTCTTTAATTACTATATCATGTTCCAACCTGATGTTCAAACAAAATCTCCAAGCCAAATTGCCTCCTTATTGTTGGAATCAAGGAACACTGAGAGCGGGGGGGTGAATTAGTGTTCTGCAATTTTTAACATTATTAACTTGTTCTTTCAACCACTTAATGCAAATGAACAAAGGAAAGATACGGAAACACAAAGCAATCAGCAACAACACCATAACACCTAGATTTTATATGTGGAAAACCCGATCAAGGGAAAAACCATGGTGGGGATGAGACCCACAATATAAATATACTTTGCAGAAGTATAGAAATATTACATTAGGAATGCACATGCATATAGGCACACTGCCTAAAGCTCACTGCTCAAAATATCAAGGGCTACAATTGTAGGAAGACTCATGGTCTTACAATATCTTTTACAAAAGATAATTGGAATGTCTGAACTGAAAAACAACATCTACAAATGCCAAAGTACAATTCCGGTTAAGCACAAAACACTTAATCTCACACTGCTCTGTTCCACTATTCTGCAATATTCCGGAGCACAAATCCTTCACTTGCGCATATGAAGCTATGCACAATTGATCACAAACACTTTCCACACACTTACCAATACACAAAATGATCATATCCATCGATCTTATATATCCACAACATGAAATTAGGTCTTCATATCCACAAAGACTACTGTAACACATATATATACCGCTTCAACATATAAACCAGGTTGAAGCAATTTTTCTTTTCTTTTCACCACATATCTATTAAGGTGTTTCATGTAAATCTCTCCCTCAAGATCCCCATACAAAAAAAACAGTTTTAACATCCATTTGCTCTACTTCAAATTCACAAACAACAACAATAGGAAAAACAAACCTAATAGAAGTTAACTTAGTTATCAGAAAAACAAATCACCAAAATTAACTCCCTTTCTTATACCTTTGCAACATTACAACTTATAATCTACTCCAAACTTTTTCTTAAACATCCATGTGGTCCCTTCCCTTGGGCAAATCCACCTAAGGATTGCATTTGTCTAAAGCCATCATATCCTCCTGCATTGCCTCCATTCAAAAACTACACTCCTTCAAAAAGAGAGCTTTCTTCATTGATCTAGGTTCATCGTCAACAGAACTTAAAGCAAACACAGCTGAAAACTGGTCTACTATATCTGCCAACTCAAATCCACTACCTTGTGGTTCTCCTCAAGGGTAGATTAAGAGATTGTCTATTCTTCAATATGCTCTACCAATTCCAAACTCTAACCTAAATCTTCTTCTACCTCTCCATCCTCAAATCCATCATGTTGCTCTTCCATACATGCATCTTCCTACTTCTCAATCTTTCTCTAAAATTGCAAAATATCTTCTTTTATTTTCCTTTGGTTGTTCAAGATCAGAAATAACTCTGCATTCCATAAAAAATGCATCCTTAGAATAGACTATTTTCAAGGTTAGAGGATTCTAAGACTTACAACCTGTTGTGACCTTTTCACACATTGCTCCATTGGAAATGGGCACCCCCCTACCTTTTAGGCCCACTTGGTCTTTTGTTTTGGTTTTTGGGGTCTTTTGGCGGTAGTCTCGTCAATCTCTCTGCTTTGCTAGTGTTTGGGGGTCATATTAAGTCTGCTTTTCGTTTGAGCAAATTTGGTTAAGTCTAGAACTCGTTTTGTTAATTTTAGGGTTTCTGACTTCAGTCCTAGATTTTAGAGGTTTCTTTTAGGGTTTTGGAAAAACTGAACTTAGAACTGGAATTGGGACCCTTCAAGGAACCTCCCAGTAAAATTTGAGCGAATTCTGAGCAATTACTATTTTAGTAAGTTTCACTGCCACTAGGATTGGTCTAATTTTGTCAAAAATCAAACTTACCATCTTTAGTAAGTTTCTATTTTTAGTAAGTGTTTTCCTGACCTATTTTGTCCAAACCCTAACATTTTGAAACACTTACTATTTGGGAAAATCTATTTTTGGCAGTTTCTTTACAGGAAAACACTGAAAATTGAACATCCTTGAAGACGCTGAAGATTGAACGTTCCTAAAGATCATTTCTAAATCCGGAAGAGTTAGAAGGCAGACAAGTTGGATCAAAAAAAGGGTTAAGTATGGAACTCCTATTCTAGAAGAGGAAAGCACGCAAAATCATCCAAGTCTGGAAATTCACATCAATCCACCAATGTCATCCTGATCCGAAAATGGCCTCAAATTTCACTAAGTCTGAAAATTTGAAAGATCTTCCAAAATCCAGAATTTGTATTATGATTCCTAGGGCCCTGAAACCATTTTTAAACATCCTGCCAATATATATGAAATATAATATGTCTTTTTCCTTTCTTATACTTACATGTTATATTTCATATGTATATATGTGTCCTGAATTGGTAGAAAACATCAGATTCCTCCACCTAAGAGAAATGCCGGCCAAGCACTCAGGAGGGCACCAAAATGACATATTCATGGATAAAGGATAAAAATCAAAGATTCCTCTTTCATGGCCAAAATCCGCCCAAGCATTCAGGAGGGCGCTAAAGAGTAGTGAAGGAAAATCCTCTAAATCATGAATTCCTCCCCTATGAAGAAATTCCGCCATGAGACAAGGAAGGGCGCCAAAAAGAGATGTGCATGGAGAGATGGAAAAAAGAGTGAATTCCATGCCAAAGGTGAAATAACACCCTAGATTAGAGGAAGGCGCTAAACCCAAGATGTCTTTGAAATGGAGAAAATGTTGAAATTCCTTGGCAACTAACAACTAGCGCCCATGCTTGGAATGGAGTGCCAAATCCCTCCCGCCTTGGAAAGATGTGAAATAGTGAATTCCTCTCTCATAAAGAAATTGTGCCCATACTAGGTGAATGGCGCCAAACAAGGGTGTCCATGGAAAGTATAAAATCCTTGCCTTGAGGAAAATTGCGCCTAGCAATGAAGGAGGGCGCCAGAATGAAGTGTTCAAGGAAAGTTTGAAAAAGAGTAAATTCCACGCCTTGTGAAGAAATCTGCCTAGGCAAGGATGAGGGCGCCAAAGTCAAGAAGTCATGGAAGATAGTAAAGTGTATGAATTCCTTGGACAACTCAAAAATCCGCCTAAGGAGGTTATAGGGTGCCAGATTCAAGGGATGATGGATAATTCAAACAAAGTATGAATTCCTCCTTCAATGTGAAATTCCGCCCATGTATATGAAAGGGTGCCAAAATGCCTAGGCTTTGGAAAATGTGTAAAGGATGAATTCCTTCATCAAGCCAATTCAGCGCCCAAGTTCAAAGATGCTCAAATTCAAAGACAGGAAAGGAAGGTTTAAATGATGATGAAATTTCTACTCCAGGATGATTTCACGCTCAAAAGATACCAAAAGACTCCCATGGCGAGGGATGAAATGATGAATTCCACCATGCAAAATGAATTCCATGCTCGAGCTGGAAAACTAAGGAAATTTGTCTAAGACATGAAAATTTCTAGGCAAGGAAGGAATCAAGTGAATGGCGCCAAACAAGGGTGTCCATGGAAAGCATAAAAAAAAGTATAAAATCCTTGTCTTGAGGAAAATTGCGCCTAGCAGTGAAGGAGGGCGCCATAATGAAGTGTTCAAGGAAAGTTTGAAAAAGAGTAAGTTCCACGCCCTATGAAGAAATCTGCCTAGGCAAGGATGAGGGCACCAAAGTCAAGAAGCCATGAAGATAGTAAAGTGTATGAATTCCTTGGACAACTCAAAAATCCGCCCAAGGAGGTTATAGGGTGCCAGATTCAAGGGATGATGGATAATTCAAACAAAGTATGAATTCCTCCTTCAGTGTGAAATTCCGCCCATGTATATGAAAGGGCGCCAAAATGCGTAGGCTTTGGAAAATGTGTAAAGGATGAATTCCTTCATCAAGCCAGTTCAGCGCCCAAGTTCAAAGACGCCCAAGTTCAAAGACAGGAAAGGAAGGTTTAAATGATGATGAAATTTCTACTCTAGGATGATTTCACGTTCAAAAGATACTGGAAGACTCCAATGGCGAGGGATGAAATGATGAATTCCACCATGCAAAATGAATTCCATGCTCAAGCCAGAAAACTAAGGAAATTTGTCTAAGACATGAAAATTTCTAAGGCAAGGAAGGAATCAAGGATGAACTAAATAAGAAATTTCCCCTCGAAAAAAAATTTGAAAAATCCATTCTCGAGCATCAAATCACATCCAAATTTCAAATTTTTTATAGATTTGGATTCGTAGGAGAATTCTCTCCCTCCTGGACTTGAAACCCTAATTTGTAGAATTTTCCTAAAAAAAACGGAGTTGTGGAAAATTGATGAAAATGCTTCCTTGGAAGAAGGCAAATTCAAAATTTCAAGAAAATTCTTTATGGATTAAGTTCTCTCTCCAAGGGTTTCTCGCCAGGTGGCAACCGGGTCAATGCATATTAAATTAATGGCAGATTCCTTGTGCATGCAATCGTCATGTCCGGGAGATGATGGTGCATTTATGTCTTCGTGATGGTGCACTTATTATGGGGATATCTTGACCAAGTGGTGGACCGGTCAATGCATGTTGAATGCATAAAGAATCTTTTGCATGCAACCGTCGTATTAATGATTTTATGACAGATTCCCGCCAGCTGTCGCATGTAGGCGTCGCGTGGAGAATGATGGACATTTATTCCTACATGGAATATTCATTGTATTTTGGGTAAATCTGATGTAATAGGGTGCATTTAATGCACTGATGGATGCCATTTTTTGGGCTTTTAGAGTATTTTATATGGGCTTAGTGGGCATTAATAGCCGATTCCCACCTTGTTGCATCTTGAGTGGGGAATCCAGAGAGGAGAGATTATTGTCTGAGATTGTTGCTAAGGATTGTTGAAGTAGCCAACTTAATACATTGTTTGACTTTGATGGTGTATTCTTGTTCTATTTTAGCAATCTGCATGGTCTTGCTCTCTTCATAGATTAGATTTGCTTTCATGTTATTAGATGGATTGGATTTGATAGGATTGCTTGTTGCAAGATTCGTGCTCATACTTTTAGTGTGCAGTTGATTGTTGCATATTGTGCAAAGTTAGCTTGAGCCTCCGTTATTTGTGTATGTTTAACTTTGATTATCAATAGAGATTGTTCGATTTGATGGTTTCTACTGATGCTTTGAAAATCTTTAACACACCCTTTGAAGATTGCACCGCCTTCGTGTAGTTGTGCATTGCTGGAGAAGCGAAGCGTGGTTGGATAAGTAATCTCGTCTCTGTGTTCATAGGATTAGATTAGCCTTAGCTTAGTCCTCTAAACCTTTCCTCATTTACTTTTCCACATCTCTTAAATCCAAAAATCCAAAAAATAGGGCTTTCATTGCAAATCATTCACATCAAAATCCTTGAACTTGCATAAGTTTGTTATCCTCTTCAAGTGAATACGTAAGGCCCCTTGGGTTAACAGCAAACCCATCAATCAATTGAGTCACGTCCACGCAATGAAGGAACCTTGGAGTTAGCCGTTTGAACTTTTTGTGCAATCTTAGCATACATACTAATTTTGATCAAGAGAGAGTAAGGTGACCGTTGGTAACTTTATTTTGTGTTCGACGTAGTCATAAAAAACACGTCAACACAACCCTTAACATGTTCTCCATGTCCAATAAAAATATATTTATGAGCTTTGAAACCAAATTTAGATCATTCTTCCTCGAGCACATAGTACGTGAATATAAGACTCATAACAAAAAATTCTTAGATGTAAAAAAAGAGTCTCTTATCTATCCAAAACCCATATGGTGTCTTATTAACCAAAGCTAAACAAGGAGATGTGTTTACTAAGTAATAGGCTATATTTACCTCAGCCTAAAAACACTGATCCAATTATGCACCACTCGTCATACTTTGAGCTCTATCCATTAATGTTTGGTTCATTTGACATATGGGGTACTTCTATGTCGTATAATACTTCGATGTCAACAAAATCATCAAATTCCCTAGAACAATATTCTCCTCCATTATCTGATCTCAAAACCTTAATCTTCCTATCTAAATCTTTTTCAAGTGTCTTAAACTCTTTAAACTTAGAGAAACTTTAGATTAATGATTTAGAAAGTAAATCCAAGTAAACCTTGAATAGTCAATATAATAATGAAATGTTTCAATAGCACATGCATGTACATAACCAAAAACATCCAAATGAATAACGCCTAAAAAAGTTTAGCTCTACTTCTTTTAAGAGGAAAGTTACTCTCCTTTTGATTTGGATCCATCCTTTGATTTCTTTAGTTCCCCTTTTGCATTGTCTTTTTCCTTAGACCTTCCTCAAACATGCAATGCATCGTTGGAACCCCCATCCATGGATTTCCTCATCACTTCTGCACTAAGCAAAGTACCAACAAGAGAATCCATTTTGGATTTTGAATCCATTCTTTTGATGCAAATCTACCCTTTGATTTCTTCAATTCACCTTTTGAATCATTTTTTTCTGTAAGCCTTCCTCAAAACATGTTGTGCATCGTTGGAACCCCTTGCCTAGATTTACTCGTCATTTCTTCACCAAGCAATGTAGCAACATGAGAATCTATTTTGGGGCAAACAACACCACAACTAATTGCAACAACTAGGTTTTTCATTGATTCGAGCAAAAAGAACAAAGTAACAAAATACACCTATCATCTTCATCAAGATTAACATAAATACTTCCTAGCTGACTCAAACTAAGACTAAAAGCATTAAGATGCTCAACAATTGAGCCTCCTTCCTTGAGTTTCAAAGAATGCAGTTTTTTTTTCAAATACAATTTGTTTACACTTTACAGAACTCTTGGTTTGATATACTTATCATCTCCCACAAATTGTGTGGAAATTTCTACAAAAGCATTCAAGGGGAGAAAGTTAAAGAGGCACAACCTTATGGTTCCTTGAGCCTTTTTATCAAGCTTTGCCCAACCTTCAATGACAGTCACGTAGGGCTTTTCTTCTCTACCATGGCTCTCCGTTCATCTTTCTCTTCCAAGAGATCATCAATTTTCAACTTCCACAAGTCATACCAGAAACCATTGAATTTCTCAATCCTTGATCAAGATGTGTTCACCATAGCTTCAACCACACACAAATCTACAAAACCACTAGAACAAATACTCCTATTGAAACTACAGAAAACCCACAATGCTCCAAGAAAGGCATCTCTCTTTCTAATCAAGCCATAGCTCTAATACCAAATGTTGAAAACAAGGTAAACAAATGCAATGAAAACATAAACAAATAGTGCTCAAATCTAATTAACCAATTAGTTACATGTAATTAAATCATCAAACATAACATTGAGAAACTACATAAACAAATTAAAATTGGTAATGATATATAACACTAGACATATGTAGAAAACACTTTTGGTAAAAGACTCTATCATTAAAGAGATATTGAGTATGTTTTAATCTCAGAAACCTATGTACATCGATACAATCCACTCATTTTTCTTCAATTTAATAGGATTTTGACAACATTATTAATACTTCCCCTGCATAACATAATGAAACATCTCAAAAACCTACGTACATCAATACAATCTACTCAATCTTCTTCAATTTAACAACATTCTCATAACATAACAATACTTCACTTGCATAACACAATGAAACAACTCTCTCCTACATTCAATATATAGAGCTCAAGAATAGGAAAAGACCGACTGGTTTTTGTAAACTAGTGGCCAACAAAACTATAATCCACAAGCAAAGACCCACACCCCAATATGCATTGAATAATGTACTCAAGATTGTTAGGATTTAGTGTGTGATATTTACTTGCAATTATTATGTATAAAGCTGTCGTCATCAAACATCTTGGAATGGAGTACACGTACATACATTAGGGTTTGTCAAGTATTATTTAATTATTATTTTCAAGATATTTGGAATATTGTTGTAATGGTATTGAATAAGGAGGTTATGGAAAAAGGTCAATGGTGAGAGTTACACAATCAACACTATTGAATGCAGCTCTCTCTCTCTCTTGAAGCACTAGGGAGTTACTTTTGGGGAGTGGAACATCTTGTCATAAATAATGAGACCCTCAAATGTTCTTGGTCTTATCATGGAGCATTAGACTTGGGGATCAATGCCTACCAAAAGTTATGAGTTAAAGATGTCTATTCATAATGTCACCATATTCAATACAACCATAATTGACCACAGTTCTTTTCTAGTGGGTCTTGTTGTGACATTTTCACAAATCACCCCATTGCAAATGGGGACTCCCACTTTTTTTTTGCTTTCTAGGATAGTGGTAGAGTCTTTTACTATTAGCCTTTGCATTGAAGAGGTGTAGTTTCTCAAGTGGCTAGGAGGAGATCAGGTTAAGTCTCTCTCTTCAAGATTAAGTGAGGTCAGTCAATTTTCAAGGCTTTTGAAATGAATGATTTACATCTTTTGCTTACAAAACTAGGGATGAAATGCTAAATTTGGCTAAGACATGAAAATTTCCTCCAATCGCCAAGATCAGCAACCGAGGCATTGACAACACTTTCTTTGCCCAGCCAAGGCATAATCACTTCCACTTCTCCCAGCATTGTTGGTGGGTGCCCAAACCCGATCACCCCTCATTTCCATTCCCTTCCATCTTTCCATCTCCCTCCATCCCACAGCCCTTTTGTCTTCTCTATCTTTCACTTCCTTCCTCCCAGCCCTCTATGCCTTCACCACATTCTCCTATCCTCCACCTCCCCTTTCATTTCCATTTTCCCTCACTCACTCCCATCTCCTTCCATTTCTTTCCATTCATCTTACCCTTCCCTTCATCTACCTTCCTTCCTTCTTTTCTTCCCTTCCATCTCCTTCCACTTCCTCTATCCCCCTGTTAAAGTTCCTATAGCTGCGAGAGAGTTCTGTCTGTGTTCCATTCAAGCTCTGATTTCTTATGTGCAAAACTTCTCAAGGCATCTTCTTCATCTTTGTATTAGTGGTTGTTGTTTGTGTTTGTGTCCTGCGTTGGCAGTTGTTTCTATCTGATGTGGAGTTATATTGCGTTGGCATCCATGTGGATTTCGTCCGTTGCTTTCCCCTCTTATCGGTGGTGTAACCGCTCATTATGCGTGGCTCATGTTTTTCCCTTCGTGAAGAGTAATGGTCGACTTATGGGGTATGCGATGAGACTTTGCACCGGTGATTCTTTCACCTCTTATAAGAAACATATTATTATGGATCGTAGGTCGATATATATATCATTGAAGAAAGATATTATATTCATTATCTCAGTAAATAGAAAATATCAAAGACTTGTGTGAAAAATCAGTAACTCTTCTTGAGAGTGGGATCGTTATTACTTGTTATGAGAATCACATTTTTTGTACTCAATCCTATGAGTTTCAAGAGGCTGTCACTATTATGTTTCTACAGTCTAGAAGTTGAATCTGTAAAGGAAGTATATCAAGCTTATCGAGTGTCGATTGAAGTCATCAATAATTCTTGTACTTGTTTTAGATAACTCAATAAAGATATTATTTTTGTGGACTGGGTTTTTCACCCTCAAGTGGAGGGTTTTCCCAAGATAAATTATGTGTATCTTTTTTCAGTTTTCTATATTCTGGTCCAAGTTTTAACATGGTATCAGAGCCAGGTTCCTCCTATAGAGCCTAACCGCTTGAAGGTAGATCCTGTGCTTTTGTCCTAGAATGGGCATTGCAGCTTAGCATTCTGGCACACCCTGCTACAGGTGGATTTTTGTCGCTTTTAGGTGGTTGGGCCATCACTTTGTTGTGGATGGTATTAACGACAGTTCTTCAGATGATGCTTAAACTATGCACGGGGCAGATATTGTGGATAGATGATGAGTGATGGCGAGGGCCAAAGGCCACATAGCCATCAGATCATCACTAGGTGCTTCGGTGTGATCAATCCAAGTGAATGGAAATTCCATTGCTGAGCAAAATTATAAAAGGATGATGAGAGATTGCATTCAAGGAAGGAAGACCTTGATGATGGTTGCCATGAGATTGAGTTGGTGATTGTAGACATTTTCTTGAAGAGGACGAATTACTATTCAGAGGGAGCCTCACTTCAGCTTTAGAGGGAGCTTGACTTTCAGGTTCAAAGGGAGTCTAATTCTTTCAGCTTTAGAAGAAGCCACATCTTTTGGTTAATGAGTTCTTCTTTGTGAGGGAGAAGTTCGAGGTGCAATCCCTTGTTAATGAGTTCTTCTCTGCGAGAGAAGTTCGAGGTGAAATCCCTTGTTCCACCCTTTGGGAGTAGCCATGGTGGAAGTCATGTGTGTGACTCTATGACTTTATTTTCTGTTTTCTGATTCACCCTCTATAAGTAGCTATGGTGAATATTGTTATGTTGAGATAACATTTTTTATTTGAGAAAATCTGTGATGAGTTTTTTATTGACATTCTTTTGATTGCAGCTTTGTGTACTTGTCATGTGATGACATATTGAAGAACTCTCTCTTGCTAAGAGGTTGTGTTGAAGTTCTTGTAGCTGCGAGAGAGTTCTTCTATCTATGTTCCGTTCAAGCTCCGATTTCTTATGTGCGAAACTTCTCAAGGCATCTTCTTCATCTTTGTATTAGTGGTTGCCGTTTGTGTTTGTGTCCTGCGTTGGCAGCTGTTTCATCTGATGTGGAGTTATATTGCGTTGGCATCCGTTCCTATTCTGTGTGGATTTTGTCTGTTGCCTTCCCCTCTTGTCAGTGGTGTAACCGCTCATTATGAGTGGCTCATGTTTTTCCCTTCGTGAAGAGTAATGGTCGACTTATGGGGTATGCGATGAGACTTTGCAGCGGTGATTCTTTCACCTCTTATAAGAGACATTATTACGGATCGTAGGTCGATATATATATCATTGAAGAAAGATATTATATTCAGTATCTCAGTATATAGAAAATATCGGAGACTCTTGTGAAAAATCAGTAACTCTTCTTGAGTCTTTAAATTGTGAATATTGATCTGAGGGTGGGATCGTTATTACTTGTTATGAGAATCATATTTTTTGTACTCGGTCTTGTGAGTTTCGAGAGGCTGTCACTATTATGTTTCTACAGTCTAGAAGTTGTATCTTTAAAGGAAGTATCTCAAGCTTATTGAGTGTTGATTGAAGTCATCAATAATTCTTGTATTTGTTTTAGAGAACTCAATAAAGATATTATTTTTGTGGGCTGGGTTTTTCACCCTCAAGTGGAGGGTTTTCCCAAGATAAATTTTGTGTATCTTGTTTCAGTTTTCTATATTCTGGTTCAAGTTTTAACACCCCCTACCTTCACCTACCTACCCATCTTCCCATCCTAGCATACCCATCCACTACCCTTCACCTGCACTTACACCTACCTCTACCTTCATCTACATCCTCTACCCTCCATCTCACACCCCTTACCCCTCTACTTCCCTTAGCATACCTTTGCACCCTCTGCCTTTCTATCTTCCTACCCTTACTCCCCTTAGCCTACCCTTTCCCTACCTTCCTACCTGTTGTGACCATTTCACACATCGCCCCATTGCAAATGGGGACCCCTACTCTTTTGCTTTTTAGGGTTTGTTTTTAGGTTTTTAGGGTTTTGTCTGTTAGCCTTTGCGTTTTGAGTGTCACCAAGGGGATCACATGGATAGCAAGTCCGGCTTGAGTGATGTCCTGATCCTGAAATTTTGGCTAAGTCTGAAAGTCCTGATCCTGAAATTTTGGCTAAGTCTAAAAGTCGTGATCCTGAAATTTGGCTAAGTTTGGAATGTCCTGATCTTGAAATTTGACTAAGTCTGGAAACTGAAAAACCTCAAAAAACTAGATTTTGCAATATAACTCCTGGAGGTCTGAAACCACTCTCAAACATCCTGAAAGTATATATGGAATATAACTTAAAGTATAAGTTCTTATACTTAAATGTTATATTCCATAAAATTATCCTATCGAAGAGTTCAAAAAGTCAAATTTCGCTCCTGTCCTTCATTGAGGATCCAGAGCGAATTTCGCTCCTGACCCTCTCAGGAGGACTAAGGCGAATCGCTCCTGTCCCTCACCAAGGGTCCAGGGTGAAAAGGCTTATTTGAGTCATTCCTATCCTTGTTTGGTCAAATTGGAACATCAAAGGCATGGTGGAGGACGAAATGAACGTGATAGAGCATCCAAACTTGATTAAAGACAATGAAATGATGGAGTTTTGCCTAGAAGGGTAAATTCGCTCCTGTCCCTCTCCAAGGGTCCAGGGTGAAATTCTTTATACACAAATTTTTAGACCTTCTTTGGACTGGAACTCTTATTCATGGCGTGTAACAGGATGAAATCTTCCCTAGCAAGGACATTTCATGGTGAAAGATGAAGCATTTTGGCCTAGGAGACAGTTCGCTCCTGTCCCTCACTGAAGGTCCGGAGCTTGATTTTCAAATTTGCACTGTTCTTGCAGGTTCAAAGTGATTTTATGATTGGAAGAGATCAAGGAAAATATGTTTTGTCCGTTGAATATATCTTGAGTAGTCAACAGAGGAAGAAATCAACCCAAATGACAAAAAGGCGCTCCTGTCCCTCTCCAAGGGTCCAGAGTGATTTTCTAAAAGTGCAATTTTCTTGCAAGGACAAAACAAGTTTTGTGATTGAAATGAATGGAAGAAGGTGTGTTTCGCCCGTTGAAGATAATTTGGAAGGCTAGCAAAGGACGGATAAACTTGAAATTGCAAAATCGCTCCTGTCCCTCTCCAAGGGACCAGGGCGAAAAACATATTATCTAGTCTTTCTCTCCAAGATTGGACAAATCTAAGCCAAGGCGCAAGTTTGAAAGGATGTTTAAAATACCTTGAGGTGGAATTGAGATGCAAGGACCACAAATTTTGATGATAATAAGGAAAATCACTCCTGTCCCTCACCAAGGGTCCAGGGCAAAATTTCCAAATGTGCCCATTTACCTTACATTTCAAGATGATACTTTTTGTTTCCAAGACTCAAGAGGGAGTGGGGAATGATGTTCTACGCCTGGAGGGTAATTTGAAGATTGAAGCAATCAAGAATTTGCACAAAGGACTCAAAAGCGCTCCTGTCCCTCACTGAAGGACCAGGGTGATTTTTACAAAATCAACAATTTCCCTCCAAGATTACGCCAAGGAAAGGTTGTGTAAGGATGGAAAAGGTCTTCTAAAGCATGGTGAACAAAGATTTGACTTCAAAATTTGACAATCCTAGCCTAAAATGCAAAAGTTGCTCCTGTCCTTCACTGAAGGACCAGGGCGAAAATCTTTGAAGAACTTATTTTGCCTTGCAAAAACAAGTAAACATGCATAGAATGGATGAAAGAGATCATTGCTCACCCCACAAGGAGAGTTGACAAATAAAGGTGAAGGATTAAGACCAAAAGTGAAAAATTGCTCCTGTCCCTCTCCAAGGGTCCAGGGCGAAAAAGTCCTAAAGGCACTTTCCTCCTAGAGATCAAGTGAAATTAAACTCAAAGCTCCAATTAAAAAATGCCATTTAGATGCCTAGATGAAGTTTTGGCAATTAAAAATGAAGAATGCAAGAGCAAAATTGCAAGTTCGCTCTTGTCCCTCTCCAAGGGTCCAAGGCGAAGTTAGTGGCGTTCTTCATTTTTTACCATATTTTAAACATTAATATCCTCCAAATCGCATGAGATGCCAAACTTGCCAACTTCAAAATATTTGAAAAAATTAATTAAATTGGCATTTAAGAAAGAACATATTGGCATTTAATAAATTAATTTTGAGCCTCAAAAAATCGAACTTTTATTGTGGAGGCATCTAAAATTAATTTTGGATTTAAATAATTAAAAGATTAAAGGTTGAGCGCACAAGGCATTATTTTGTCTTTATTTATCAAGTCGGCCTTCTTCTTCTTGTTGGTTTTTTATTTTATTTTAAGGCTTAATTGCTAGGTCGGCCTCAACAAGGATCAAGGTAAGCGCTCTATATAATGGGAGAGGTTCTTTAGCAGATTCAAATCATTCTTGCATTATCTCTCATGCGAACTTGAAGAGCATATTTTGAGGAGCGAAATCCAGAAGATTGAAGGTGAAATTAAGCAAGTTTGAAGGTGAATTTCCAGATTTTGGAGAAGCTAGTGGAAGGTGAAGCTCTTTTGAAGGCTAAAGGAGGCGTAATTCATCCAAGGGAGGACTATAATCTAAGTTTGTCCATCAAAATCCGGTTTTCTTTCATCTTTTGCCAAGGTTTTGTAGTTAAGCACTCAAAGGAGGAGGTATGAAGAATCTTTTTTGAAGTTCTTATTCAAGACTTATTGTGATCCCATTGCAATTTTGTAAAATCTAAGTCTTGAAAATCCAATTTCCATTCATGATTAATTTGAAAATGTATAGTTCTTGATTTATCATGACTTTTTTTCAAATTAATATCTTAAGTTTTACCTTTGAAAGGTCTTAAATTTCATGCTTTAAGGTTTGATGCTCAAAAGACTAACTTTAATATTTTGTGTAGCCATCAAATGGAGATCCCGAAGTTGGAAGATCAAGCAAGGATAAGGGCAACCTCCTCCAGTCAAGCCAGATCAAGGATGGTCTCCTCCAAGAAGATCAAGCAAGGACAAGGGCGACCTCATCCAGTCTAGCATCGACAAGGATGGCTTTCTTTGGACAAGCATCAACAAGGGCGACCTCTTCCAGTCCAGCATTACAAGGCGAGGTACATCATCATCCTGCACATCAGAGACAAAAGAAGTTAGAGCAAAGGGTTCATTGAAGAAGTAGATAGTTCCAGATGAATTAATTAAAGCTAGCTTCTCAACAACATCAAATCAAATATCTACCAAGTTACAAGTGTCAGACGAGGTGGCATCCTACTCATCACTTCTCCAGTCAGTGTGGTCCACCTCAGCATGTCCAGATTCAATGTACCTAACTCATGGAAGGTGGCACAAACTTCTATGTACCTACCTGTTGTGACGTTTTCACACATCGCCCCATTGCAAATGGGGACCCCTGCTTTTTGCTTTCTAGGGTTTGTTTTCTAGGTCTTTTAGGGTTTTGTCCGTTAGCCTTTGCATTTTGAGTGTCGCCCAGGGGATCACATGGATAGCAGGTCCGGCTTGAGTGATGTCCTGATCCTGAAAATTGGCTAAGTCTGAAAGTCTTGATCCTGAAATTTGACTAAGTCTGGAAACTGAAAAACCTCCAAAAATTAGATTTTGCAATATAGCTCCTGGAGGTCTGAAACCACTCTCAAACATCCTGAAAGTATATATGGAATATAACTTAAAGTATAAGAAATTCTATCTTTCTTCTTTCTTATACTTAAATGTTATATTCCATAAAATTATCCTGATAGAGAGTTCAAAAAGTCAAATTTCGCTCCTGTCCTTCACTGAGGATCTAGAGCGAATTTCGCTCCTGACCCTCTCAAGAGGTCCAAGGCAAATCACTCCTGTCCCTCACCAAGGGTCCAGGGCGAAAAAGCTTATTGGAGTCATTCCTGACCTTGTTTGGTCAAATTGAGATATCAAAGGCGTGGTGGAGGACGAAATGAACGTGATAAAGCATCCAGATTTGATTAAAGACAACGAAATGATGGAGTTTTGCTTAGAAGGGTAATTTTGCTCCTGTCCTTCACTGAAGGACCAGAGCGATTTTCTTTATATACACATTTTTAGACCTTTCTTGGACTTGAACTCTTATTCATAGCATGAAGTAAGGTGAAATCTTCCCTAGCAAAGACATTTCATGATGAAAGATGAAGCATTTTGGCCTAGAAGGCAAAATTCGCTCCTGTCCCTCACTGAAGGACCGGAGCTTGAATTTCAAATTTGCACTATTTTTGCAGGATCAAAATGATTTTATGATTTGAAGAGATCAAGAAAAACATGATTTGTGCGTTGAATATAATTTGAGTGGTCCACAAGCAAGGAGATATACCAAGATGACAAAAGGCGCTCCTGTCCCTTGCTGAAGGTCCAGAGCGATTTTCCAAAAGTGCAATTTTCTTGCAAGGACAAAACAAGTTTTGTGATTGAAACCAATGAAAGAAGGCATGTTTAGCCCGTTGAAGATAATTTGGAAGCCTAACAAAGGATGAATAAGCTTAAAAGTGAAAAATCGCTCCTGTCCCTCTCTGAGGGACCTGGGCGAAAAACATATTATCTAGCCTTTCTCTCCAAGATTGGACAAATCTAAGCCAAGGCGCAAGTTTGAAAGGATGTTTAGAATACCTTGAGGTGGAATTGAGATGCAAGATTTACAAATTTTGATGATAATAAGGAAAATCACTCCTGTCCCTCTCCAAGGGTCCAGGGCGAAATTTCCAAATGTGCCCATTTACCTTACATTTTGAAATGATAATTTTGTTCCCAAGACTCAAGAGGTAGTGAAGTGTGATATTCTACGCCTGGAGGGTAATTTGAAGATTGATGTGATCAAGAATTTGTGCAATGGACTAAAAAGTGCTCCTGTCCCTCACTGAAGGACCAGGGCGATTTTTATAAAATCAACAATTTCCCTCCAAGATTACGCTAAGGCAAGGTTGTGCAAGATGAGAAATGTTTTCTAAAGCATGGTGAACAAAGGTTTGACTCCAAAACTTGACAATCTTGGGCTAAAATGCAAAAGTCGCTCCTGTCCCTCTCCAAGGGGCCAGGGTGAAAATCTTTGGAGAATCAATTTTGCCTTGCAAAAACGAGTTAGACATGCATGAAATGAATGAAAGGGATCATTGCTTACCCCACAGCGAGAATTGACAAATAAAGGTGAAGGATTAAGACCAAAAATGGAAAATCGCTCCTGTCCCTCTCCAAGGGTCCAGGGCGAAAAAGTCCTAAAGACACTTCCCTTCTTAAAATCAAGTGAATTAAACTCAAGACTCCAATTGAAAATGCCACTTTAGATGCCTAGATGAAGTTTTGGCGATTAAAAATGAAGAATGCAAGGTTTAAATTGCAAGTTCGCTCCTGTCCCTCTCCAAGGGACCAAGGCGAGGTTATTGGCATTCTTTATTTTTACCTTATTTCAGCGTTGATATCCTCCAAATTGCATTAGATGCCAAAATTGCCAACTTCGAAATATTTGAAAAAATTAAAATTAAATTGGCATTAAATAAAGACATTTTCAATGTCCAGATTCAATGTACCTAACTCATGGGAGGTGGCACAAACTCCGATGTACCTACCCCAGCTATCCATTGGTCGATTTTTCTAGAGAAGACATGTGTCCAATTAGTACAATTATTTCATTGGTCGAGCATTAAATGTTATGTAATGGTTGTAACAAACCCTAATTAGGGTTTTCATTGTTGAATCTTGGCCATTGATCTCAAACTGATCTAAGCCATCGAATTGTATTATGGGCACTATATAAGCCCCGACTCTTCATTTTGTAAAGGCAATAAGTTAGAAAGCAGTTAGAAAGGAGTTAGTGAATAGAGAGTAGTTAGAAGGTGATTAGAATAGCAATTAGAGTAGAGTAGAGAGAGAAGGCAAAGATTGTTGCCAAGATGTTGTTGTAAAAGACTTGTAACTTCATTGAAGAAATGGTGAAATTTATGGGTCGATTCGACAATTTGCATGGTCTCTATACTTCTCATATTTGATTTCGTGTTATTAGATGAGTGGAAGAAATGTGCTTGATTGATGGTGAAATTCGTATATCCATACTACTAGCAGTTTGTTGATTGCAGACTTGCCTTGTGTAGTCAACTGGAATCACTCAGCTTAAGCTTAAATTCAATTGTCGCTTCTTCATTGATATGCATCAGCCTGATGGTGTCTATGCCTGCAGTGATGATTTGAACATCATAAAGCTTTCCTTCGAAGATCGCACTAACCTTGTGGAGATGGTCCTGGGATGTCAAAACAAGACTTAGTTAGAATTTCATCAAAGATCATTCATTGCTCTTACATTCCTAGTGTTAGGATTAGATCCTTTCCTCGCCCTCATCTTTTTTCCTTTTTTTCAAATCTAAGGCAGTAAGATCCTGTGTTCCAGCAATATTCAAAGCAAATCAGAAGTTCATTCATCAAGTGTAAGTCCCCTTGTGATTCCAACAAATCACATCATACCACAGAGAGCTTATCCACACGTAGAGATCCTACAGCAAAGAACCTTGAAGTCACCCTGATTGATCCTTTTCGCGATATCTTCAGCATTCAGAGGCTTTATTCAAGAGAGGATAAGGTACCCTTGGGTATTTTATTCTGTGTTTGATAGTGTACAAAATACACGTCAACACTACCCCAGCTATCTATTGGTCGATTTTTCCAGAGAAGACATGTGTCCTAAGGATGTAATTTTATCATTGGTCAAGCATTAAATGTTATGTAATGGTTGTAATAAACCCTAATTAGGGTTTTCATTATTGAATCTTGGCCATTGATCTCAAATTGATCTAAGCCATCGAATTGTATTGAGGGCACTATATAAGCCCCGACTCTTCATTTGTAAAGGATAGTAAGAAAGCAGTTAGGAGTTAAAAGGGAGAATAGAATAGAAGCTAGAAAGTCAGTAGTTAGAATAGCGAATTAGTCTAGCAATTAGAATAGAATAGGAGGACAAGGCAAGAAATTGTTGCCATTGATTGTAAACAAACTCCATTTTCATTGAAGTAATGGTGAAGTGTGTCGTTTCTTGCAATATGCATGGTTTCTTGTTGAATCTTCAATCCTAGATGGTAGATGATTAGATGAATGGAAGAAATGTGCTTGATTGATGGTGAAATTCGTATATCCATACTACTAGTAGTTTGTTGATTGTAGACTTGCCTTGTGTAGTCAACTGGAATCATTTAGCTTAAGCTTAACTTCAATTGTCGCTTCTTCATTGATATGCATCAGCCTGATGGTGTCTATGCCTGCAGTGATGATTTGAACATCCTAAAGCTTTCCTTCAAAGATCGCACTAACCTTGTGGAGATGGTCCTGGGATGTCAAAACAAGACTTAGTTAGAATTTCATCAAAGATCATTCATTGCTCTTACATTCTTAGTGTTAGGATTAGATCCTTTTCTAGCCCTCGTTTTTTTTCCTTTTTTTTAAAATATAAGGCAGTAAAATCCTGTGTTCCAGCAATATTCAAAGCAAATTAGAAGTTCAGTCATCAAGTGTAAGTCCCCTTGTGATTCCAGCAAATCACATCATACCACAGAGAGCTTATCCACACGTAGAGATCCTACAGCAAAGAACCTTGAAGTCACCCTGATTGATCCTTTTCGCGATATCTTCAGCATTCAGAGGCTTTACTCAAGAGAGGATAAGGTACCCTGGGTATTTTAATCTGTGTTTGATAGTGTACAAAATACACGTCAACACTACCCTGCCCCTTCCATTTCCATCCACTTCCCTTCCTACCTTCCACTACCCCTTATACCTCCCACATCCTTTATCCCTTATGACTCCCCACGGCAGCACTTATCCTATCCCCTCATACCTTCCACCTTAACCCCGTAGCATCTTTCCTTACCCCCTCCCTCACAACTCATCTTTTTTCACTTCCAAGCCATGACGCCTCACATTCCTCTCCCTCTCTACCGTATTACATTACTTGGGCCCCACAAACCTTACAGTGGAGATTTAGAAGGTTTTTAAGGCATTAATAATGCACTTCAAGCACCGACAGCACTTCTTTTGATTGTCCAAGTCAGCAACCCATGAGATAAGTCATTTCTTTTGTCAATGAGGAAGAGCAATTTAACATTGTAAAACTTCCTTTGCCTCTCCTAAACTCCGAAAAACTTCCTTTGCCTCTCCTAAAGCCCAAAATTCTTCCTTTGCTCACCAAAATCCACGAATTGGCTAAGATCATTTCCTTTGCTCTCTAAGATGTCCAATCAGCATGAGACAGTCAAAATTTGAATGGAAGAAGTGCTTTTTGAGGTTTCTTGGTGGTTGGAAGGCTGAGCTAATGAGCTGGAGATTACTTCCTTTGCCTTTTATAAACCCCGAAAAACTTCCTTTGACCATGACAATCCACAACAAGGGAAGAGAAATATACGATAGGGCCAGCATATGAGGAGGGGCCCACTTGGAAATAAAAGTTTCATTCCAAATTTTAAGAACAAAGCAAGTCGGCTGTCATGAGGATAATATGAAAAGAGGCGATTCTTAAACATTCAACACCTATATAAAGAGAATGTTTCAAATTCATTTCAAACATCTTCATTCAAAACAATCTCCAATTCTGATTTGCACTTCAAGACACAGCGAATTTCATCTAAGACAGTGATTTTGTAATCATTTTGATCATTGTATTTGATCAAAATACACTTAAAGAGGGTGATTTTGACTTTGAAAGCAGATAAGGGCAGAATTGTATGAAGTTTTGTATATCACCTGACCTGTAGCAGCATCAAGGATAAAGAATCAGATGAAAACTCAGGCCATGAAGTAGCCAAAAGTATGAAAATCAGACCAATCAAGGATCATATCAGCACAGAGGATGTTTGATCAGACATAGATCAGACTTTAATCAGAGCTAAGATATCATTTGGTCAGACAAATCAGAGCACATAGGAGGTGAAAGATAGGTAAAATTAAAAATGAACTATATGTGTTTGATATCTTCTTGTTTGTTTTACACTTTACAGGTAACGAAGGAAAAATCAAGAGCAAATCTGATTATAGGAGGATCAGAACAACATTTCAAAGAAAGATTTCATCACCTAAGTAAAGGCAAGGGATCAGCACCATGAAGAAGATTCAATAAATAAAGAGAAGCTTTGCGATGACAACATCATGACAAAGGCAAATTCAGGATAAGGAGATCAGCAACACAAAAACAAAGATCAGCATGTTCTCTAGGCTAGCATGACAACAATGAGAAGCACAATACCTTCAAATTTTTCATTGCATCATGGTGACATCAAGAGGTCAAGACCCCGAAGTGTAAAGGAGAGATCATACAATCATCTCAAGGCAAGATAAACAAGCAAAGATAGAGGATTGACTTAACCATAACGATGCTTCCCATCATCATCACCACATTAAGCAAACTGAATAATGATGAGTATCAAGATATATTGTTCAACATCCTTCATGATAATCTATCAAGTCTACAAGTGCAAATTGAGGTGGCATCATAGTCACCACTCCGCCAATCAAGAAGTTTCACATCAGCATGTTCAGATGCAATGCACCTAACTCATCATATGGAGGCACAAACTTTGAGCTACCTACCCCCATTTTCTATTGGTTCACATTCAATATTGAACCTAAATGTAATTTTCTCATTGGCCAAAGGGAGTTGTTTTAACAAACCCTAATTAGGGTTTCCATCTTGTAATCCTGGCCATTGATTTGTGAATCAATCTGAGCCATTCATTGTAAAGGGAGCACTATAAAAGGCTTCTCTCTCTCATTTGTAAGGGTTAATAGTTTAGAAATAGTGAATAGCAAGTTAATAGTTAATAGATCAGTAAGCAAGTTAATAGTTCAGTAATAGCAGATAGCAGCTAGAGTAGAATAGGAAGAGAAGGCAGAAATTGTTGCCAAATTTGTAAATAAACTTCCTTTTCATTGAAGTTATGATGAAATGTGTTGTTTCTGTTAGCGAAATCCGATAATCAGAATTGACATTGATGTCAAATATATTTTATTTGCTATTCCAGATTTCATATAAATCAAGTTGAAGTCTATTTTGCTGTACCTTACTTTGATCATTTCCATATTTGTTGTGGTTATCATCTGGTTATAATTTGTATCTTCAGAAGTAACATCAGATGAGAATGTGCTCAGTAATTTGTATCTTCAGCAGTATCATCATTTGTCTCATGTTCGCTCAGGTTCAGTTTACAGCTTCAATTGTTTCAGAATTGCCACGTACCATCCTGAGTAAACTGAACCATCTAACAGTGGTACGTGGCAATTCTGAAACAATTGAAGCCGTAAACTGAACCTGAGCGAACATGAGATAAATGATGATACTGCTGAAGATACAAATTATTAGTACCATTAACATATTATCCTGAGTAATATTTGGTGTCTGCTTATTACACAGCATTGGTGGCAGAATGGTTTATGTGACGTTATTATAAAGTGGGATTCGTTGGAGTTGGTTGTAACCTCTAACCATCTAATCGAATTGGCTTTAGTTTGTTTAAGTTAAGATAACTTATGACAAATCTTACAAGTAGTTCGAATTTGGAAAGAGTTAATCTTTGTTAAAGATTAAACTAATAACTACATTCCTAAACAGTTACAAACCGATTATAACCATCTTTATTTCTATAAATTGGTAAATCATTCAATGCTTTGGTGAGAGTATAATACGTATGAACTGCAAAGAGTTATCAGTGTGAGGGTTGAAATGTAAAGACATCAAATATCAGGAAGATCAGTGTAGAAGGTGGTGTAGATTTTCATTCTACAAGGTGTTACCCGAACAAGCATTATATCATCGTGTGACAAGGGTGATATTGGGTAAAAATCTTTTTCAGAAATTTGTGTTTTGAAAGATCAGTAACAATACTTTTGATTTAGAAGTTTGCTCTTTGAAAGAATGCTAATAATTATATTCAGAAATCATTAATACTTTCAGACATAGATGCACACTTCATAGTATTTTTGATATCTCAGGTTTTGAAACAAAGTAACAGTTATTGTCGGAACTTATATTACTTTCAGACACAGTATACATGTTCCCAGATATGCTAACAGCAGTGTTGTGAGGTTTGCTAATAGTGATCAGAAAGTTCATATGAAGATGATTGCAGATTCATTCTGACATACAAACATTTCAGGTTGATATCAGAATATTTTTCTGGAAGTTATACAGAAGTTTTTTTTGGTTATAGAATTTGATCATTTGGTTAATAGCATATAATCTTGGATTGTATACTTGTTCTATATTTGAACATATGAACTTGATGGCTTAAACTGATAATCATCTTATTGTATCACAACTTTAAGAAGCTTAAGTTTTTGGAAGTTGATAGGGTTGGTGCCTTGAATATTGAAGAGTTGATGCTCAAGTTGTAAGAAGTGGTGCTCTTGTTGAAAGGGTCGGTGCCCTTGGTGCTTTGTAATCAGATTTCCTTGTGAGGCCGGATTAGGACAGTAGATCCTAGCGGCATTTCTCACCGTGGTTTTCCCACATTGGGTTTCCACGTAAAATTTGTGTGTTGTGCTCTTGCTGGTGTATCTTTTGATTTCTGCTGTTGCATCTTTCAAATCTTACATTTTTCATAAACTTAAGTTGTTAAAACGATTAAAGTTTTGTTTGTACTGCTGATTCAACCCTTTATTTCCTTACCCACTACGTCTCTCTTATCCTACCCATCCACTATCTTATTCCCCTACCACCATACCTCCTATCCTTCCTTTTATACCCTCACCCCTTAACTTCCTTCACTTCCCTACCCTTCCACCCTCCTACTTCACCCTCACCCACACCTACACTTACACCCACTTCTACCTACACCTACATCCTCTACCCTCCATCTCACACCCCTTACCCTTCTACTTCCCTTAGCCTACCCTTTCCTTTTACCTACCACTCTACCCTCTACCCCTATCCTATCCTAACCCACCTTCCATTTCCTACATTTTCTAACCTACCACCCTACCCCTTACTCTTTTACTACTCCTTATACCTCCCGTTCCACTTTACTCCCCATATATCCTACCTCCTTTACTACTCCTTATACCTCCCAACTTCCCTTCCCTTCACCACAGCACTTTTTCCCCACATCTATATCCCTTATGTTTCCCTTTCCCCCAACATTCCTTCCTTTCACCCATGGCAGATTTCCTTACCACTTCCTTCACATTCCTTCCACCTCACATTTTTCTTCCTCTCTACCGTATCATATCACTTGGGCCCCACAAAATCTGAAATGGAGAGTTAAAAAGTTTTTTTTTTTGAGGCATAGAGCATTTCTTTGACTTCCTTTACTACCGTAGCCTTCTTCTTTGACTGTCCAAATCAGCAGCACCCAAGATGACTCACTTCCATTGCCTTGAGGATGGAGCGAATTGTACCAATGCTCCTTTCTTGGAGCGAAAAGTATTTCCTTTGCTCTTGCATAGGAGCAAGTTTTTTGAGCTACCACCTTCCTTTGCTGCTGGATAAGAACGATTTCCATTGCTCCTCAATTGGAGTGATTTTTACTTCCGTTCCTCCTCATTGGGAGCGAAATTGCCATTGTTTACTTCTCCTTGAGAGCGAAAATTCTCCCTAAACAATTTTGATGATGATTTGAAGCATTCCACATAGGAGAAATGATAATCTTGAGGCATAAGATAGTGAAATTGATAAAATTTGGCTAAGTGAGTTGGGTTTCTTACCACTTCCATTGCTTCTTTCTTGGAGCGAAAAGGACTTCCATTGCTGATAGATAGGAGCAAATTTTTTTAAAGGACTTCCATCGCTGATAGATAGGAGCGAACTTTGTCTTCGGACATGTAGTGTCGCGGTTAAAACACTTCGTTGGTGAAGTGGCCACCAAGGTTCAAACCCCTGCTGGGTCATTGTGCTCGCAGACCTTGTGTCTTCGTTGGGCTATTGTGCTCGCGGGTTTGAACAAGTGAAGTGTGGGGATGAGGTCCCCCGGTTGTGGCCTCACCAGTTCATAGCTCTGGGTCAAAAGAGTTTCACATGGAGCCGGAGGGCGTGTCATACCAGCGTCGCCAATCACGTTAAAAAGTTTACTAGGCATTATTTTATAAAAAAAAAAGATAGGAGCGAACTTTTAAGGTCTACTTCCTTTGCTCCTTAATTGGAGCGAAAAGCATTTCCTTTGCCCTCTTAAGAGAGTGAAAAGTACTTCCTTTGCCCTCTTGGTGGAGCGACCCCCACTTCCATTGCTATGCAAAAGTTCGAATTTCTTCATGTGATTATTCCAAGCAATGATAGGTAATGAGAAGGAGAGTCTAGTGCCAGCAAGGATCAAAGGGGCCCACTCAAAAAACAAAACAAAGATGCAAATGTTAAGTGCCACCTAAGACCAAAGAGGATCCACCTAAACAAGAAATGTTTTATTTATTTAAAAAATCAAAATCAATTCCCATTTGACCCGATAGAAAGCAAAAGATTTAAAGAGAAATATCAAATATTGGAGAGACAAAGTATTGCAGTTTTGAAAATTAAAAATCTTTAATAATGAAATAAATTCGTATAAAAAGCAAGTCGGCCATATAAGAATAATATGAAAAGAGATGGCTTTTAACACTGAATGCATACATAAAAGAGATGTCTCATATCAATTCAACATCATTTAATAAGTAATTCTGATCAGACATTAAGGCAGCGATTCTAAATGGTAAAAATCAGTGATTTTGGCAACAAGATTTTGATCATCAAACTCTTCATTAAAGAGCAATTTTGATTTTTAAAGGTCAACGAATTCTTTGATCATTCCATTAATCAAAGGAGGTGATCCTTTAATAGGGTGCTTAAGATCAAGCTGAGGATTTTCAGATCAGACCTGTGGCAAACATAAAATCAGACTCAGAATCAGATGTTTCCAGATAGCAAAATACATTTCCAGATTTAAAAAAGGCTTCTCACACTTAATTGATGAAGCTTTGGTGTGATAGGGGTGTATTGATTCAGTTAATTTTGTTATTTCATCAATATGATTCAAAATGTTTTCCTTTCCAGGTCTGACTGGAGAATCATAGCGAGGAGTGAGGAAGCACATTCAAGATTACATCAAGATGGGATGCAACACTAGGCAAGCATGGCATTCAAGAGGAAGGATTTCACCGACAAGCACAAAGATACCAAGGAAGGTGATTACACAAGAAGGATTTCGAGATATTCTGATGACATGAAAAAGTCAATACCCCAACTGAGGAGGATATGGGACAAACAGAAGGTTGATGTGAAGAGGATCAACATCAAGATGTTCAAGAACTCAATATTGTAAAAGGATTAAAGAAGCTTCAAGCGATGCAAAGGAAAAGAAATGAAGTTAGAGCTCAAAGGCAAGTATATCATGAACAAAGAAAGATCAACCAAGGGCATCACATAGTCTACATCCAGTGTGATCAGTCAAAAGAGTTAATCAAAGTTAGAGGATTAGCTTGAACAACATGATATAATTTGGGAATATGCCTTCACCACCATCATCATATTGAGCGAGCTTGAGATGTTGAGTATCAAGAGATATCACCCGAAGTATCAACATCCCTTCATCATGATGAGTCAAGTCTACAAAAGCAAGTTGAGGTGGCGTCCTAGTCACCACTCACCAATCAAAGGAGTTCCACATCAGCATGTCTTGATTCAATGAACCAGACTCACCCATGGGGGCACAAACTCCAATACACCTACCCCTACTATCTATTGGTCGAATATTCTAAAGATGATATGTCAAAACATTGTAATTATTTCATTGGCCAGAATAAAGTTTGTTGTAACAAACCCTAATTAGGGTTTCATTGTAAAATCTTGGCCATTGATGGGGTTTGATCCTAGCCATTCATTGTTATGAGCTCTCTATATAAAGCTCAAGCTCTTCATTTGTAAGGGTTAATAGTGAATAGGAGGTTAATAATTAATAGTTGGCAATTAGAGTAGAAATTAGATTAGGAGAAGGCAAAGATTGTTGCCAAAACCTTGTTGTAAAGGACAATTGATTTCAATGAAGTTATGGTGAATTTGATTTGCTACTTCAATAACTTGCATGGTCTTTACTTCTCAATTCATTTTCATGTTATTTAGATGAATGGAAGATCTTTGTGCATGATCAATGGTGAAACTCCGAATCCATACCACTAGCCTCTTGCTGATTGTGAGTGCGCCTTGCGTGGTCAGCTGGAATCCTTGAATGAGCTTAACTTCAATTGCTATTTGTACCTTGATATGCATCACCTTGATGGTATCCTTGTTATTGATAGTGATTCAAACATCATTTTTTTACCTTCCTTAGAAGATTGCACTAAGCTTTGTGGAGTTGTTGCTTTGCATGTCAAAACAAGGCTTAGTGGAATTTCACCAAAGGTTGTCCATTGTTTCTTGCATTCCTAGGAGTAGTGTAGCCTTCTCAAGCCCTATATCTTTTGCCTTTTTTTTTTCTCCAAGCAAGTAATTAGGATCTACGTTACAGCAATTCAAGCATTCATGTACAACGTAAGTCCCCTTGTGATTCCAACATAATCACATCAAACCACTGCGCTTATCCACACGTCATGACCCGACATTGAATAACCTTGGAGTTATCTCAAGTGATCCTTGTGTGACTCTTCAGCATTTGAGAGACTTTGATCAAGAGAGGATAAGATACTTTCGGGTATTTTATTTTGTGTTTGCATGTGTCTAAAAAACACATCAACAAGACCCTCAAGGGTAATTGGTCTCACACGGAAAACTAGACTTTGGGAGTGGTGCATACCAAGAGTTATGAGTCAAATATGTTTTCTATTCATGGTGTCTATCTTGGGTGCAGTCTTTAATGCATGATGGGCATAGGTTTTTGACTAGTGGGTCTTGTTTGGTGGCCATTAGTTTTATGAAATCATTTGGTGGGTTTCCTATTTCCTTTACTCTATATATTGGAAGCATTAAGTGGAAGTCTCAATGTTACTATTATGTTGTCAAGAAGCTATCAAACTAAAGAGTTAAGAGTGGATTGTAGCGATGCACTTACTTTGTTGAAATTAATATAAGCTTGATGTCTCTTTGGTGGTAGAATTTTTTTTGAAAAGGTTTCTCCACATATATCCAATTGTTATGTGTTATTGTTTATTTAATTTGCTGCTATATGTGTTTCTCTGTGATATATCCTAGACTTGATGGTTAATCACATGTTATTCTAATCAACTGATTGGATTTGTACACTTTATACTTCCAATATAACCATTTATCCTATTCTAAACAAAAGTAGAATCCAACTAACGAAGACATCTTTGACACTCCATAACTCGTATTGGGAACCACTCCCAAGACTAACACTCTATGACTAAAATGATAATTGATTGTTGTATTAACAAAGGAGAGGAATACTCCTTATATAAGCAATTACAAAATATCTTTCCATGATGGAAACGATCGAGAACTAAAGAAAAAATAGAAAGATTCTCAATATTAACTAACTGACTTACAAAATAGAAAGTTACTCAGAACCAACTAAATGACTTAAATGACCATTATAAGCTAAATATTACAATATTACTTTGATACCCTCCCTTAAAGGTCATTCTACTAACTAACATGCAAAAACTTGTCATGATCTGCCAATTTTTTGGCTATGAATGCATAGAAAGCTGACCCCTTCTCCTCTTAATGCTCTGCGACATGAGCCTGCCATTGAGACCCTCCCTGGTTGGTTTTTTTATCAGCCAACCACTTTTTGCGAAACTTCTTCATATGACCAAGTTTACCACAATAGTGACATGGGATAGATTTTGGATTCTTTTGAAGAATCATTAGGTTTGTCTTGTCCTTCCTGCTGAGTGGACTCGCATTTGCCTTTGTCCTTAGTAGTAAAAGCCTGTTCCACACTGTTGTAACGTTTTCACACATCGCCCCATTGCAAATGGGGACCCCTGTTTTTTGCTTTTTAGGGTTTGTTTTTTGGTCTTTTAGGGTTTTGTTAGTTAGCCTTTGCATTTTGAGTGTCGCCCAGGTGATCACATGGATAAGCAAATTTGGCTAAGTCTGAAAGTCCTGATCCTGAAATTTGGCTAAGTCTGAAAGTCTTGATCCTGAAATTTGGCTAAGTCTGGATACTAAAAAACCTCAAAAAACTAGATTTTGCTATATAACTCCTGGAGGTCTGAAACCACTCTCAAACATCCTGAAAGTATATATGGAATATAACTTAAAGTATAAGTGACATTTTCTTATACTTAAATGTTATATTCCATAAAAATTATCCTGATAAAGAGTTCGAAAAGTCAAATTTCGCTCCTGTCCTTCACTGAGGATCCAGAGCATTTCGCTCTTGTCCCTCTCCAAGGGTCCAAGGCGAATCACTCATGTCCCTCACCAAGGGTCCAGAGCGAAAAAGCTTAGGGGAGTCATTCCTGACCTTGTTTGGACAAATTGAGACATCAAAGGCATGAAGGAGGACGTAATCAACCCATTGAAGATAGTTTTGAAAGTTAACAAGGCATAAATGAGCTCATAAAGGCCAGGGCGCTCCTGTCCCTCTCCAAGGGACCAGAGCGATTTTCTCTCAAGACAAGTTTTTGGCAAAAGGAAGGCAAGTTTCGCGTTTGAGGTGGGTGAAGGAAGACGCAATTGACCCGTTGAAGATAATTTTCGAAGCTAGCAAAACACAAGTGAGCTTATAAATGCAAAATCGCTCCTGTCCTTCACTCAAGGACCAGGGCGAAAATCTTGGGAAAGCACGTTTTTGCCTTGAAGAAGCGGATTGAACATGCATAGAAGAGATGAACGAAGGTCATTGCTTACCTCCAAACTTGATTTGGCGATCTAAAGGACAAAGACCAAGGACAAAAGATGAAATCGCTCCTGTCCCTCACCAAGGGACCAGGGCGAAAATGCTTTAAAGTGCACTCATTTCAAAGATCGAATAAATTGAACTCGAAATTCTAAGTAAAAATGCCATCTTGGACGTCAAAAATGAGGTCTTGGACGTAAAAAACAAAAAGTGTGAGGTCCAAAAGGTATAGGCGCTCCTGTCCCTCTCCAAGGGACCAGAGCGATCTTGTTGATATCTATTATTTTCCCATGCTTGGGCGCCAATATCCTTCAAATCACATTAAATGCCAATTTCGATAAAACATTGAAATATTTTTGAAATTAAATTGACATTTAATAAGTGCGCAAAACATTTAATAATTAATTTATGCCTTTAAAAAATCGAAATTTTAATTATGAAGGCATTTAAAATTAATTATTATTAATTTAAAAATAAAATTGGGGCGCTTGGGGTATTATCTAATGTTTTTATAAAGTCGGCCTCTTCTTTTATTAATTTTTTATTTATTTTTGGCCTATTTTCCAAGTCGGCCTATGGGAAATTGAAATGGTGAACGCCTATATAAGAGAGGTGTGTTGAGCGATTTTAATCCATCATTCACTCATCATTTCAAATGCGATTTGGAGGGCAAAGAGGAGGTGCGAAATCTAGCTTGTGTGGAGCGAATTTCTACCAAGTGTGGAGACTAAGGAAGGCGAAATTCATCTTGAAGGCTATTGGAGAGGCGTATTTTTTGCTAGTTTGGAGGATAATTTCCAGATTTTTGAAGACATTTGAAGGCGAATTTCCAGATTTTTGAAGAGGAAGGTGGAGTTCTTTTCCAAGCTAAAGGAGGTGCATTTTATCCAAGGGAGGGCTTTGATCTACATTTTGCCTAGCAAAATTCATCTATTTTTACATCATTTCTTAGAGTTAATTCTCAAGAGGAGGTATGGCAAAATCATCTTGACACCCTTATTCAAGGTTTGATTTTTTAGACATTTTTTGGAAAAATCTAAGTATTACATGGTTAATTAGGAAATGATAACTCAAGATTTATCATGAAGTTTCCTAATTAAAATCTTGAATCTTCCTTTTAAAGTTTAATTTTTAGATTTCAAGATATATTATTAATTGTGAAATGTTGTGTAGGTATCAAGATGGCGACTCCCAAGCTCGAAAGATCTACAAGTCAAAAGACTCTTCTCAAGGAAAATCAAGCCAGATCAAGGACGGTCTCATCAAGGACGATCAAGCAAGGACAAGGGCGACCTCCTCCAGCCTAGCATAGACAAGGACGACCTTCTTCGATCCAGCATCATCAAGATAAGGGCGACCTCTTCCAATCCAACATTCCAAGGCGAGGTACATCATCATCCTGCAAATCAAGGACACAAGAAGTCAGAGCAAAGGGTTCGTTGAAGAAGCAGATAGTTCCAGATGAATTAATTAAAGCTAGCTTCTCAACAACATCAAGTTGAATATCTACCAAGTTACAAGTGTCGGACGAGGTGGCATCCTAGTCATCGCTCATCCAGTCAGTGTGGTCCACCTCAGCATTTCCAGATTCAATGTACCTAACTCATGGAAGGTGGCACAAACTTCTATGTACCTACCCGGCTATTCATTGGTCGAATTTTCTAGAGAGGACATGTGTCCAAGCAATACAATTTTATCATTGGTCAAGCATTGAATGTTATGTAATGGTTGTAACAAACCCTAATTAGGGTTTTCATTGTAAAATCTTGGCCATTGATCTCGAATTGATCTAAGCCATCGAATTGTATTGAGGGCACTATATAAGCCCTGGCATTTCATTTTGTAAAGGCAATTAGAGAGAGTTAGAATAGTTAGTAAGCAGTTGGAAGTATTAGAATAGCAATTAGAGTAGATTAGAGAGAGAAGGCAAAGATTGTTCCCAAGATGTTGTTGTAAAAGACTTGTAACTTCATTGAAGAAATGGTGAAATTTATGGGTCGATTCGACAATTTGCATGGTCTTTATACTTCTCATGTTTGATTTTATGATTAGATGAGTGGAAGAAATGTGCTTGATTGATGGTGAAATTCGTATATCCATACTACTAGCAGTTTGTTGATTGCAGACTTGCCTTGCGTAGTCAACTGGAATCATTCAGCTTAAGCTTAACTTCAATTGTCGCTTCTTCATTGATATGCATCAACCTGATGGTGTCTATGCCTGCAGCGATGATTTGAACATCATAAAACTTTCCTTCGAAGATCGCACTAGCCTTGTGGAGATGGTCCTACGATGTCAAAACAAGACTTAGTTAGAATTCCATCAAAGATCATTCATTGTTCTTACATTCTTAGTATTAGGATTAGATCCTTTCCTCGCCCTCATCTTTTTTTTCTTTTTTCAAATCAAAGCTAGCAAGAGCCTGTGTTCTAGCAGTATTCAAAGCAGATCAGACGTTCAATCATCAAATGTAAGTCCCCTTGTGATTCCAGCAAATCACATCATACCACAAAGAGCTTATCCACACGTAGAGACCCTACATACAAGAACCTTGAAGTCATCCTGATTGATCCTTTTCCGCGATATCTTCAGCAATCAGAGGCTTTATTCAAGAGAGGATAAGGTACCCTTGGGTATTTTATTCTGTGTATGATTGTGTACAAAATACACGTCAACACACACCGGTACTCTCACTGCTGCTACCAAACTGCTTCTTCCACCTGTCCTGTTGCAAGAGCTTGTTGAACAATTCATCAAACTTCAAGTCAACATTGGTGGAAGTAATGTTGAGAGTTTCCATTAAGTGCTCATAAGATTATGGTAAGCTTTTCAGCGTGATAACCACTATATCCTCTTCTTCCATCCTACAACCAATGGCCTTCAGTTGATTGTGAAGGTCTTTGATCTTCATTAAATGATCTTGCAAAGACATCTTGTCATCCATCATAATCGAGAACATCATGTTTTCACGAAGAAATCTCTACCTTTATTTGACGTCTCATGCAAATCCTTCGAGTGAGTCCAAATTTGTGCAACAGTCTTGTCAGATGGCACTTCTAGAAGCATCTCGTTGGTGACAGATAATTTGTGCAACACAACTGCTTCATGATCACGCTCATCAAACGTGTCCTGGTCTTTACCTACTACTATGGGAGGAGCAGAATTACCTAGAACAATCTAATCTAGGCACCATTACTCAAAAATAGTGAGCATCCTATGTTTCCAAGTATTGTAATTCTTGTCATTTAACCTTTGAGTGCCTTCGAACATGATTTTAGGTAACACAGCCATCCCTCCCGCTATCCAGACACAAAAATCGAGATAAAAATCAGCTTCTCAAATACCTTCAATTTTTGTTGATAAAAAATCGAGAAAAAAATTTGAAACCAGCAATTTCTTAAAAAAAACCATGCAAAAAAATGCTTTAAAGCCACAATTTTGTCTGAAAATCGTCAAACCCTAGATGCGAGATTTGCAGAAACCCTATGCTGAAAAATAACAATAGATCCCCAACCTCCCTGCAAAACCTAGCCAGAACTAAAAGTACACATGATTTTGTGGAAAAATCATCAAAACCCTAAGCGCACAGATCTTGAAACTCTTGTTTATCTGGTGAAAAAGTAGTACAAAAACCGACAAAAAACCCTCTTGCAAAAAACGACACACACAAAACTTTGGACCACATCTACAAAAACCAATCATGTGGGGTCATAAAAACAGCAAATGAAGAACCCTAGCCACGCAAAGCAAAGAAATTGAGAATCGACCCATGAAAAAGGTTGCATGGGATGCAAAGAAAAATCCTTTACACAACTCTCAACACATCAGTCACGGGCTGCAGACAGGTCGCGGTAGGACCAGAAACCCTTGACGCGACAAAAACCTTCATGCGAGAATTTTTTTTTGCCAAAAACGGAAACCCTCAATTTTATTTGAAAAATTGACAAAAACTTCTGTCAATCAAAACCCACGATTTTGTTTTTAAAAAAATGGGCAAAAAACTTCTTAAAAATTTCTCAAAATTTCTAGGCAAAGACCACGAATTTTATATTTAAAAAAATTGCCAAAAATAAACCTATGTTCTGATACCATGAAATGATAATTGATTGTTGTATTAACAGGGGAGAGAAATACTCTTTACATAAGCAATTACAAAAGATCTTTCCATAACGGAAACGATCGAGAACTAAAGATAGAATAGAAAGATTCTAAATACCAACTAACTGACTTACAAAATACTAAGATACTAAAACTAACTAAACGACTTAAATGACCATTGTAAGTTAAATATTACAATATTACTTTAATAATGACAAACATGACAGCTAATGAGAGCCCCACCAATTATGATAAGATGATCCAATCTCACTGAAGTGACTCCATAGCACTAAGGAGAGATAAATATTTATTCAAGAGTGATGACTGTAAGTGTCAATGTTAACCTTTTTCCATAACCTCCATTACAAAAAATTCCAAGTCCTTAGGAGAATAATAATAAAAAAAAATCGCTCTCAATTGCTCATGGGCATCTAAGTACCCCATTCCACGAAGTTTAGAGGACACATACATTATATATAGGATTGCAAATGAATATCAGTCTAAATCCTAACCAATGAACCACAAAGACACATCCCCCTCCCCAAAACCTTTTGTTTTTGGGACGAGGATGTCTCTGGGATGTAGGGATGGTACATCCCATCGCTATCAAGACACCGAATACTTGTTGGGGATGTCACAGACATCCAAACATCTCTGGGGCATCCCGATGACACCTAGGAGTCCCCTAGCTGTCCCAGGGAGGCCTACGAGTCTCCCATAGCCCCCACTCAGAAACTTGGTCCCTAAGCAAAAAATGGTGAAAATTTTGTAAAACTGGAATCCTTGTCTTGAAGTCAATCTCATTCTCTTCATCAAAATATATACATGAAACACTTTTAAGTTATATTTCATGTATATATTGGCAAGATGTTTGAGAGTGGTTTTAAATCTCTAGGAATTATAATGCAGATTATAGATTTTAGAGGATTTATAAATTTTTAGACAATCAAAATTCAATAATCAGCAAGCTCCTATCAGCATTCTCTCGCTCTCTCTATCTCACTCTTTATCTCCCCTAAACTCTAGACCTATCATTCTTCCTCCATCCCCTCTCTATGCCTCTCTATATCTCACCCTCTTCTTTCTCCCCCCAAATCTAGACCTATCTCTCTACATCTCTCTCTCGGCCCCTGACCCCTACAAGGGGTGCTACCCTCAACCTCGTTTTGGTGTTGCTCCTAAACCCCCATGAAACTATAAATCTAAGCAAGTAATAGGCCAATGATGAATCATGATCATAAAAATCTACATAATACATATATCTTGGTTGCAAATCTTTGCATGTTCATAGTCAAAGCCATAATCAAGACCCCCACAAGGGGCACTACCCCTTGACCCCAAACCTCCTCCCACCATTCTTATTGTTTGGAATCCTAGGTGTCCTCGGGACGTCCCAGAGATGTTTGGATGTCTGCAAATGAAACTTTGGCATACTAAGTATTAAGAATTGCAAATGAGCCTTACAAAAGGTACACAAACTACAAGGAATTGGAAGAATAAACTTTTTGAGCTCTCTCTTTCTGGCACTATCATGCATAAATAATATTTAGAGAATCATGAGTGAAATAGTAAGAGCAACACTTCCATCCCTCAACAGTTTTTTTTCTTCTTTCTTTTTCCCCTTATTAACAGAAGCAGAAATGTTCTAAAATTAAACAATTCATATGTTTCAACTCTATTCTAAAATTCTGGGGAATGAGAGACCATGCAAGTCCAAAATATTTTATGTAAGCACATCCATATAAATTAAAAGTGGACAGAGCATCTATAAAAGGAACTGCAATAAGAGAAAACTTACAAGTAGGTTAATCTTGGCAGAGAAGCAATCTCTGGCGGCACAATACCAGCAATTTTGTTGTTAGACAAATACCTAATAAACAGACAACTACATCACTTGGACATTCTATTAAAATTTTGATTGGAAATCAGATAAAAGACGGGACTCATTACTATGTATCCAGTACAAATAAGATAATTTAACAAAAATATAAAACAAAAGGATTTGAATACAAATGCATACTAAAAAAATTATATAATTTTGTAAAAGAATATACTGACAGAATTTCCAAGTTCCTCAAGTTGGCAATCTGTGCAGGAATTCCTCCAGTCAAAAAGTTGTCATTAAGATACCTGGAAGTGAAAACATTAAACTTTTACTTGGCTGAATGAAGGGACATAACACATTTACATGATAAATTTATTAAATACTGACAAATGGAACAAACTAAAATTTTCAACATAGTTATTACTGTCCATATACAAAAGGTGAAAATACAAGGAAATAAAGATATCCTCCTTTTGGTTGCCGAAAAAGGATGTTGGATTATTACTGAGAAATCATGGTATAATTCAACCATACCCTTGCACTGAAGCCACAGTACTCCAACAACAGAATGATAGTTCACAGCTTAAATGATGATTGTGCAGCAGATTTTATAACTCTTATTCTTGTGGTGACAAAGTTTCCAAGGATTGCAGTAGAAAAAGTATAATCACCTAACATCATCAGTTCATAGTTAACACTAACCATGTTAAAAAACATATAGCAAATTAAGGAGAAATCCTTCAGTCTTCCGCAAGACTCACCTGCCAATAGGAATACTTCAATGTGCTAGGACAAGGCATGATCAATGGGTAATAGGATGCTGGCAACTTGTCCTTTGTTCAATGGGCATCATGCATGCATGACACCTCACAGATTTCCTATCTTTTCACTTTAAAAGATGAAAGCCTCTTTAGAAGGACCTCTTTTTCATATTATCTTGCACTAAAAAGATGAGCCTTCCTATTTGAGTCTGGCAACAGACTTCCTAAATGTTTCTACAGTTTCAAGAACAGCAGTGAGACAAACTTAAACAAACATGAAAAAGAACATTAGATGCATCTCTTGGAATGCCAGAGGACTAGAATCTCCTGATAGAAAATATGTTGTTAGAAGGTTTATGAATATGGAAAAAGAGAGAGATATTCTTTTGCTCCAGGAGGTCAAAGCTAATGGCTTTTCTCTTGAAACTAACCTCAGACTACTTTGGAAAGATGCAATTCAATTGATCACTACGCATGAGAAAGGAATGGGGGCAGCAGCCCTCCTAATTTCAAAAAAATGGGTTCAACATGTCAAAAAAGTTGGCACCTCTCTTTGTAACAAAATTGTGTGGGTTATCATTGATAATGGGGAGATGTTCTTTGGTGTATGCTCCATTCATGCTCCCAATGACCAGAGGGAGAGATGTGGTTTATGGCAGTGACTATGTAGCCTGCCAGAGATCCCATGGCTCTTGGGGGGAGACTTTGATATGGTTGAAAACAGAGAAGATAAGATTGGGGGCCTAAACATGGATTGGAAAGGAAATGAGAAGCACTTCTAGTATAGAATGAAGGCTAGACTCAATCTGTTTGATCCCCTTGAAGGGAAGATAGATCAGAACCACAACTTCTGGTATACCTGGTGCATCCTGAATATGAGTGTCATTGTTTTGTCAAATGCCTGGACAAACTGAGTAAGGAAATCATCCACTTGTCTATTCACATCTTCAATCCATTTACCAAATTCTTCATGTGTACTCCTCACTGCCTCATGATCAAAATGAAGTCCACGATCAACTGCAATAGGGGAGACAAAGGCGGGATTCTCTCGCCTCATCTCTACAATATACTCCCTAAGCCTAATGTTCTCTTCCTTGTACATCTCTCTCTTCTCAATCTCCCTATTCAACCTCGCATTGATTGCTTGGACCATATCACCAAGTTCCTGAAACTCTTGGTCTTTTGTAGTTCATCCAAGGGCAACTGAAGTGATCTAGAAATCCATAGGAGTAGCATCATCCCGAGTCACATCACCAATTGGGACAACCACCTGTGCAATCCACATTCCTGTTTCATCTCTAGATATGTTCGAGAGTATCTTAGCCCTCTTAGGTTATTTTTCCTTGTTGCACCTGGCTAAGTAGTCATCAATATCATCAATAGGCTAGGCCTCTACCATCTTCTTACTTTTCTCCATGCTCTTCATCAACCAATCGGGAATGGTGGACATTTCCATTCCATCATCAAGACACATTTCCCGTTCAAGATCTCGCAATGCGGATATAACATTATCATCATCCTCCTTGTCCTTAGTCAAATAATAAACATTTTTACCCAAGCTAAACTCCAATAGGACAGTAGGAGATCTTCATTGCTCATCATCTTCATTAGGTGGCGTAGATTGTGCCGTAGCATGCAACTCCTAAGTATTATCTGGCAAAATTACTATGTTGGAGCATTGTTCAAATTCTTTGCTCTGCTCTGGCATGTCAACTTCCTTGATTGATGAGGAACTAAGGGGAGACAAAGGAGCGCTAGGTTTTTGCTGCTTCTTTTTCTCGTGACTAACTATCTCCTTCCCCTTTGTCTTGGATTCTCCAGGCACTCTTTCTACATTTAGGAGCTTGACCCTCCTCATCTGCATGAATCCTCACATCACTAACTGTTCTTTGATCATACACAAGAGAAGATTCCACTTGTTTCATCTTCTCATAAGTGAAGACAACGCCCATATCTATCAATCTGTTCACTTGCTTGTCTACCCACTCTCTGGAGAAATCCATAACATCTCTCATAAGCACATTCAAATCTATAACTTCTGGCTATGACCAACAAGGTAATAGGAAAGATTTTTTCATTTCATTTTCATACTGCGGATGAGTATGATCACTATCATCCAATATCTGATCAAATGAGAAAGAGTTCACATTTTCTCATAAAATCCACGGACATCCTGGACCATATTCTCCTCTTCCTTGCTTGCTCATCCATCAAGTTAGCCCAGTAATCTTCAATGTCAACCTTGTGTGTGAATCTGTCTCCTCTAATCCTTTCAACATTCTTATGCAGATCAAATCTATATCTTTTCTTATAGGTTCCAAGGTGATAGAATGCAAGCTCGTCAATCATTGTACTAGCTACAATGGCGGATTGGCACACTTCTAAAGTTTTCCCTATAGAAATTAAAAAAGTCATCCCTGATCTATGTTTCTCCTTCTAGATGAAATCGAATTCCAGAAGTTGTCTCACAACCTCAAGTAGGATCATTTTGTCTATAGGATACCTAAGAAGCTTGCATGGTTTGGATCTAAATCCCTGAATCGTTAGGTATGTGAAAGTGCAAAACTGTACATACCATGATCCATATTGTTCAACTAACTCTGTTGCCGCCTTGGACAACCTCTTATGGATTCCACCCTACAACATCCTTGTAATATACATGATAAATGCATCATTCACCCTCCTGTAGTCTTCAATTCTATGCATATCAAGTTGGGGATAACATTCATAGCTTCTATACTGTCCTTGTCCATTCCCGACTTCACCTTTGCATATCAATCCTTTATATGTGACAAATCTAGCAAGTATATACACGAGGTACGAAGTCATGGCGAATGACTTAGTCTTCTCCACATTTCTCAATTGAAAATCCATATTGTCGTTGATAATCTTCGGCCAACTGATCATTGTTCCTCTTATACAATCCTAGATAAAGTAATACATCCATCCTTCAACTAAGGCACCCTGCGGCATCCCCATCACTCGATTGAGTAGGAATACGAAATCGCTATATTCCTCTTTCAAATATGTGCACGAGTGTCTTTGGCACCTTGGAATGATGAGGCCTCGGCTCAATCATCCACTCCTTATTCAGTACAGTCTTACATGCATCATCCACCTTCAATTTATACTTTGCTTCATATTCATCCTTTGTCCTATCCTTCATGTTTGCACTACGAGGAATTCCAAACACTTTGGCAATTGCATCCTCGGCAAGGTAGGCGATGGTTACCCCTTTGGAAGTCCAGAGCATCCTGGAGAGAGGATCATAGTGTCTTGCGCATTCCAGAACTAACTTGCTGCATTGTATGGATTGTGGAAATCTAGTGGCATGATATATGCCACTCCTCATGATATTTGCATAGGTAGGAGAGGGAATCTAGTTGTTTGTTCCGAACATCCTCTACCGCATCTGCTCCATATTCAGGAAATTCATGTTTGTATCTGTGATCTCTTCGCATCGGGATGACAACTTGGAATCCGGATACAATCCCTCCTGGACCATCTTCAACTGTTCCTTCTGAACTCCAATCCCAGACTTGGACATAGTATTGTATGGAGCTTGAAGTCAATAGATTGAAAAATTATCCTGATAATTATTTTCAGAATTAGATAAGTTCTAATTTCTAATGATTTAGACAAATTTAGGAGTGGAAATCAGGAATTCTATCTATATTTTTAACCAATTCTGAAAATAGAATGTAAACATGACAATAATAGGGTATAAACCCTCATTTTCAGACTTAGATAAGGTCTGATATAAAAATGTAAGTCTGAAAACACTTGCATACTAAGAAAATTATTAAAATAAAGCCCAAAAGAGTATACCAGAATCTAAAAATGCCTTGGAAAGGTGTGAAAAGTCTGATTTTTCACTCTAAAATGTTTGAATTCACTCAGAAACCCTTCCAAACTCACTAATGGCTGCCAAAAGGTCTGAAGACAACCTGCAACACTTAAAATCAGTCACCTAACAAGGTTGCAGCCATATAGAAACACTTGCAATTGATGGAATTTTACCTCCCAAAGTCAAAGTGATCAAATCTGGGCAAGAATAAAGGGCTGGTAACAATAAATCAGTCTGAAGATAGGTCTGAAAATGGAGCTTCACACTTAGGTAAGCAATGGAAACTCTACCGAATGATCAAAAACTTATAAAAAAATGATGCCCAAGTGAAATTTCTCAAATGTAGAGGTAACTGGAAATGAAGGATAAGTCTGACAACAACCTGAAAATGGTGTTTTCAGACTTCACACCAGCAATAGTGCACTTAGAAAACGCCTCCAAACCACCCTAGAATGGCCCCAAAATGGTCTCCAAGCAAAATCGCCTAAGTATAAGTGGCTGGAAGTGAAAAAATAATTCTGAGAAAAGGAGTTTCCAGCCAACAATGGAGGTCAAATCACCTTTAGCAATGATAGCAAACTTAGGTCTGAGAACAATGGCAGCCACCAAACTCAGCAATGACAAAGAGAATTACCCAAAATGTGGAGGAAATAACCTCCCAAACAAAATCACCACCTTCCCAATAATGTCGCCACCTCACCAAATCGCCCAATGTGGCAAAAATGGCCACCAAACACTGTGTAACTTGTCTCCAATACTGGCGCCCAGGTCTGATGGGGTAGAAAAGACCTTCCAATCAGCAAACTCCATCTCCAATGGTGTGTAATAGACACTTCACCAAAATCAGCCATTTACTGTCTTTGCTCAGTCACATCAGCAAATATAATAATATTATAATTGGGCAAGCATACTTATTCATGTTTTCACCTTGTTGTTTCACCACACAAGCAATGTGGGATAAAAAACTTGCCTTTATACTTGCCTAGGAAAAATCGATTTGCTTCTAGAAAATATTTAATCATTGATAATTGTTGCAAATCATTTAATAATTGTTTTTGGTAATTAAATAATCATTGTTAAGTGCAAAAACAATTAAATGTGGGCCCCTTTTATTAAAATCTTTCAAAATTCACCAAGTTTGTGTGCCTGGGGGAAAATCACCCCATGTCTAGATTAAAAATCGAGATCAAAAATTATTCAAAACATCGTTAAAGCTCATTGGGGGCAAATCGACCTCTATTGGGATAAAATTCCCAATCAAAAATCATCAAATTCATCAATAAATACCTCTGGGGGGAAATCACCATTCATTTGGACTCAAAAATTCACTTCATTTTCATTACTAAGTCCAAAAAAATCACTTTGGGGAAAATCGCTCCCCATCTGGATAATTATCCAGATCAGAAATTCATCAAAAAATGCAATTGGGGAAATTCGCCACTCATCAAGACAATCATGGTGAACAGTTTTAGAGTGGAGGATAGACTCGAAGGCGCATCCAACTTCGTCTCATGGAGAATTCGAATAACAGCAATTCTTCAAGAACTCGAACTAGATGCATACATAGAAGAAGATACTAAGATTCCCGAAGACGAGCCAGAGAAAACAACCTCGAAAAGACACAACAACAAGGCTAAGAAAATCATAATTGATGTTGTTAAAGATCACATTCTCCCAACCATCTCAAAACTAACTACAGCTTATGATATGTTCAAGACCATTCAAAACTCATAAAATAAATAATGCAAGCAGATTGCTCACTTCAAAACAACAATTAATGCATATCTACATGAACAAAGGAGAAACAATCACATCCTATTTCATGAGGATTTTAGAATTAAAAGACCAATTGTCAACTATTGGGAATAATATAGATGATATGGAGCCATCTCTAATAGCACTTAAGGGATTACCATCCAGTTGGGAATCCTTTATTCAAGGCATTAGTGCTCATCCGACTCAAGAATGATTGTACTCAAGAAGAATCTCGACTAATCACAAGAGGATTGGGTCCAAACAAAGGGGGAGAAATTCAAGCACTACATGCTAACACAAGCAACAAAGGGAAGAAAATAAAGTTCAAACAGAAGAGAGGAAATAATCACAAAAGCAAAGACTTCTCCAAGATTCAATGCTACAAGTGTGATAAATTTGGACACACTCACAGGTTCCGCCCAAAAAGAAAGAAAGGTCAAGCAACCATAGCTGAAGTCAAAGAAGTAGAGAATCCTCTATTTTTCTTAGCCTTATCAAGCGAACTAAACTCAAACAAACATATGTGGATAATCGACAGTGGAGCATCTCGACACATAACCAGTTTTAGAAAACAATTTAAAACCTTTGAAGGCCACTCAAGTGAAGAAGTTACAATAGGAGACAATTCTACCTATACAGTGAAAGGAATTGGGACCTGCTCAATTCAATTAAGAACAAGAGTTACATTACAATTGAAAGATGTTCTCTTTGTACCAAGTATCAAAAGGAATTTGGTCTCTATTTCAGGACTAGCTGATCAAAGATATCGTGTCACCTTCCGTGAAGATAAAGTTCTACTCTGGCCTAAAAACTCTAACATAAAGAATGCTATTCCTATAGGATCTAGAGATGGTAGTTTATACAAATTATGTAATACTCAAAAACAAGCACTAAATCATGAAGTATCAAACTCTAATGAAATTTGGCATAGAAGATTAGGACATCTTCGATTTAGTGCCCTACCTTCTATAGGAAAAATTACCACAGGATTACCCAATCTAAAATCTGATCATGTTGGAACTTGTAAAGGATGTGCTCTAGGGAAGAACTCAAAAGGGTCCTTTCCCTCAAGTGAACACAAATCAAAAGTTGTACTAGAACTTGTCCACACTGATTTGTGTGGTCCAATGTCATTACCATCATTAGGGGGATTCTTGTATTACGTGATATTTGTTGATGATTACTTTAGGAAAACTTGGATCTATTTCATAAAACTCAAAGAATCAAATGAAGTGTTATTGAAATTTAAAGAATTTAAGGCCCTAGTGGAAAATCAAACTGGGAAGAAAATAAAGACTCTAAGATCAGATAATGGGGGTGAATATATCTCTGAAAATTTTAAAGAATTCTGCATTTCTGTTGGGATTAAGAGGGAGTGTACTGTACCTTATAATCCTCAACAAAATGGAGTTGTAGAAAGAAAAAACAAAACCATCATCGAAGCTGTTAAAGCCATGATGCATGATCACAATCTACATATCTCATTTTGGGCTGAAGCCTCAAATACAACTGTGTACATTCAAAACAGATGCCCTCATTCAATCCTAGAGAATATAACACCTAAAGAAGCCTTTATAGGAAATAAACCAAATTTAAGCCATCTAAGAATCTTTGGTTGCCACATGTATATTCACGTTCCTAAAGAAAAGAGAACCAAAATAGAACCCTCTGGGAAGAAAGGCATATTTGTTGGCTACAGTGGAACCACTAAAGGATACAGAGTCTATATTCCAGGACGAAGATCTATTGAAATTAGTAGGAGATGTCAAATTTGAAGAAGATGCTGCTTATAAACTATCTCTAAGTGCAGAAGATGATCTAACCGCAGAATCAGATGAAAATCCTACAATTGAAAATCAGAGGGAGAATAGCATAGAAAATCATGAACTTCAATCCCCTAATTTCAAGAATGCTGAAAATCCTAACAACAAGAAAAGACCACTATGGGCAAGAAAGATGATTGAAGAAAATAATGTGGAACCTGATGAAATCTTCAAAGAGAATAAGAAAACAAGAAGTCAATCATGCTATGTTGCACTCATGACCGAACTTACAAAATCTAAACCATCAAATGTTGAAGAGGCTTTAACATGTCAAGCTTGGAAAGATGCAATGATTGAGGAATACCAATCTATCTTAAAAAATGATGTCTGGGACATTGTACCTAGACCAAAAGACAAATCAGTTGTCTCATCAAAGTGGTTATTCAAAATCAAATATGCACCAGATGGTAGTATTGAAAAACACAAAGCCCGATTCGTTGCCAGGGGGTTCTCTCAAAAGGCTGGAATTGATTACGAAGAGACATTTGCTCCAGTTGCCCGATATACTTCTGTAAGAACCATCATTGCCATTGTAGCTTCCAAAGGGTGGAAGATACACCAAATGGACGTGAAGACCACATTTTTGAATGGTGTTATTGAGGAAGAAGTATATATTGAACAACTTGAAGGCTTTGCTACACATGATAGAAATCTCTCTGTGTGTAGACTTAAAAAAGCTCTCTACGGCCTTAAGAAAGCTCCCAAGGCATGGTACGTGTTGACGTGTTTTTTACGCACATGCGAACACAGAATAAAATACCTAAGGGTACCTTATCCTCTCTTGAGTAAAACCTCTAAATGTTGAAGATATCGCGAAAAGGATCAATCAGGGTGACTTCAAGGTTCTTTGTTGTAGGATCTCTACGTGTGGATAAGCTCTCTGTGGTATGATGTGATTTGCTGGAATCACAAGGGGACTTACACTTGATGACTTTACTTCTGATTTGCTTTGAATATTGCTGGAACACAGGATTTTACTAGCTTCGATTTGAAAAAAGGGAAAAAGACGAGGGCGAGGAAAGGATCTAATTCTGATACTAAGAATGTAAGAGCAATGAATGATCTTTGGTGAAATTCTAACTAAGTCTTGTTTTGACATCCCAGGACCATCTCCACAAGGTTAGTGCGATCTTCGGAGGAAAGCCTTATGATGTTCAAATCATCACTGCAAGCATAGACACCATCAGGCTGATGCATATCAATGAAGAAGCGACAATTGAAGTTAAGCTTAAGCTGAATGATTCCAGTTGACTACACAAGGCAAGTCTGCAATCAACAAACTGCTAGTAGTATGGATATACGAATTTCACCATCAATCAAGCACATTTCTTCCACTCATCCTAATAACATGAAATCAAATATGAGAAGTATAGAGACCATGCAAATTGTCGAATCGACCCATAAATTTCACCATTTCTTCAATGAAGTTACAAGTCTTTTACAACAACATCTTGGCAACAATCTTTGCCTTCTCTCTCTACTCTACTCTAATTGCTATTCTAATCACCTTCTAACTACTCTCTATTCGCTAACTCCTTTCTATTCTTATATATCCGCCTTTACAAATGAAGAGTCGGGGCTTATATAGTGCCCTTAATACAATTCGATGGCTCAGATGAATTTGAGATCAATGGCCAAGATTCAACAATGAAAACCCTAATTAGGGTTTGTTACAACCATTACATAACATTTAATGCTCGACCAATGAAATAATTGTATTAATCGGACACATGTCTTCTCTAGAAAATTCAACCAATGGATAGCTGGGGTAGGTACATCGAAGTTTGTGCCACCTTCCATGAGTTAGGTACATTGAATCTGGACATGCTGTGGTGGACCACACCGACTGCAAAAGTGATGACTAGGATGCCAACTCGTCTGACACTTGGTTGATGCCAATTTGATGTTGCTGAGAAGCTAGCTTTAATTAATTCATCTGGAACTATCTGCTTCTTCAACGAACCCTTTGCTCTGACTTCTTTTGTCTCTGATGTGCAGGATGATGATGTACCTCGCCTTGTAATGCTGGATTGGAAGAGATCGCCCTTGTTGATGTTTGATCGAAGAAAGCCATCCTTGTCGATGCTAGACTGGAGGAGGTCGCCCTTGTCCTTGCTTGATCTTCTTGGAGGAGACCATCCTTGATCTGGCTTGATTTTCCAACTCCGGGATCTCCATTTGATGCCTACACAAAATATTAAAGTTAGTCTTTTGAGCATCAAGCCTTAAAGCATGAAATTTAAGACCTTTCAAAGGTAAAACTCAAGATATTAATTTGAAAAAAGTCATGATAAATCAAGAATTACACATTTTCAAATTAATAATGAATGGAATTTGGATCTTCAAGACTTAGACTTTACAAAATTGCAATGGGATCACAATAAGTCTTGAATAAGAACTTCAAAAATGATTCTTCATACCTCCTCCTTTGAGTGCTTAACTACAAAACCTTGAAAAATGAAGGAAGAAAACCGGATTTTGTTGGGCAAGATTTATAGCCCTCCCTTGGATGAAGTACGCCTCCTTTAGCCTTCAAAAGAGCTTCACCTTCCACTAGCTTCTCCAAAATCTGGAAATTCACCTTCAAACTTGCTTAATTTCACCTTCAATCTTCTGGATTTAGCTCCTCAAAATATGCTCTTCAAGTTCGCATGAGAGATAATGCAAGAATGATTTGAATTTGCTAAAGAACCTCTCCCATTATATAGAGCACTTACCTTGATTCTTGTTGAGGCCGACCTAGCAATTAAGCCTTAAAATAAAATAAAAAACCACCAAGAAGAAGGCCGACTTGATAAATAAAGACAAAATAATGCCTTGTGCGCTCAACCTTTAATCTTTTAATTATTTAAATTAATTTTAATACCTCTACGATGTTTATTTTGATTATTTCAAGGTACAAAATTAATTTATTAAATTGAAATGCCTTTAATTTAATGTGAATTTGATTTAATCTTCCAAAGGCTTCGAAGTGAGTAATTTTGGTGAATTTTTAAGAATATCATGCTCAAATAATGTAAAAATGAAGGATATCACTAATCTCGCCCTGGACCCTTGGTGAAGGCCAGGAGCGATTTTTCAATCTAGACCTTGCATATCTCCTTTTTTTTTGTCCAAAACTTCATCAAGACATTCCAACTAGACCCTCTCACTGACTTGCAAACTTAGCTTCATCAAATTTTGGAGAAAAGGTGTGATTTTGAGGTTTTTCGCCCTGGACCCTCAGCAAGGATCAGGAGCGATTTTTTTTATTTTGTGACTAAAATCCTCAATTTTCAAAGGCAATATAATATTCATCAAGTTTCTTGGGGTCCTTTTGCCTTATCTCATCCTTGCCTTAGCACAATTTTGAAGAAAAGTTGTAGTTTTTTGCAAAAATCGCTCTGGGCCTTTAGTGAGGGTCAGGAGTGCTTTTGCAAATTTAAGCTTGTCCATGCCTTGTTATTTCTCCAAATTATCTTCAACGGATAGAACACACCCTCTTCCATTTATTTTAATCACAAAACTTGTTTTGTCCTTGCAAGAAAATTGTACTTTTAAAATCTAGCTCCGGACCTTCAGTGAGGGTCAGGAGCGCTTTTGCAAATTTAAGCTATTTTCTCTCACCTTTCCCTTTGAAATCACCTTGATAAGGAAGAACTTTCCTTTTTCATGCTATGAATAAATCTTTAAGCCCAACAAGTGATAAAATAATGCGTCTTTCAAGAAAATCACTCTGGACCTTCAGTGAGGGTCAGGAACGCCTTTTTTGCTTCTTGGTATATTTCCTTATTCTTTAGACTCCCAATCGCTTCTAAGGTATTAAACATCATCTCTTGATCTTTAAACAAGTTTGGGGGCTTCATCATGCTCATTCCATCGCTCATCTTGCCTTTAATACCTCATCTTGATCACAACAATGCTAAAAATGACCTTGATGGAGAATTTCGCCCTGGACCCTCAAAGAGGGTCAGGAGCGATTTTCTCTTTGTTGCCCAAAATTCACCATTTTTCAAACTTTCAAACTTTCACTCTCCGGGAAACCCTGCACAAAACAAGTTAGCCAAAATTAGTGAGAAATAAACTTGAACAACATTTTCGCCCTGGACCTTCAGCAAGGGTCAGGAGCGAAATTTACAATCCAGGCTAAATTGCTCAATCTTTTAGTTTCAAACCACTTCACAGGGCAAGGTAAGATCATTTTCAAGGCCAGGAACAAGGTTTCAAATTCAAGCGAGTTGGCAAACGAAATCTACAATGAATTTCGCTCTGGACCCTCGGCAAGGGTCAGGAGCGAAATTTCTAATCTTGGCCAAAATTCATCATTTTCTTCAAGGTGTTCAATCAATTCCAAAGTCCAAACAAAATGCTTTGCAAATGAAAATTTGGTCGAATAAGGCCAGGAATGAGTCCTAGGTTGATTTTCGCCTTGGACCCTCTGGAAGGGTCAGGGGCGAGATTCGCTTTGGACCTCCTGAGAGGGTCAGGAGCGAAATCCGACTTTTTTGAACTCTTCGATAGGATAATTTTATGGAATATAACATTTAAGTATAAGAGATGTCACTTATACTTTAAGTTATATTCCATATATACTTTCAGGATGTTTGAGAGTGGTTTCAGACCTCCAGGAGTTATATTGCAAAATCTAGTTTTTGGAGGTTTTTCAGTTTCCAGACTTGGTCAAATTTCAAGATCAGGGCATTCCAAACTTAGCCAATTTTCAGGATCAGGACTTTCAAACTTAGACAAATTTCAGGATCAGGACATCACTCAAGCAAGACCTGCTATCCTATTGATCCCCTTGGCGACACTCAAAATGCAAAGGCTAACGGACAAAACTCTAAAAGACCTAGAAAACAAACCCTAGAAAGCAAAAAAGCAGGGGTCCCCATTTACAATGGGGCGATGTGTGAAAACATCACAACAGTACGGAAGGATAGATAGTTATCTCTCCAAACTAGGATATTCCAAAAATGAAGCAGACTCTAACATATACTTCAAAATATCGGATGGTGACATGTTAATACTTGTTCTCTATGTTGATGACTTATTGATAACAAGAAAAGATCACCTCATTGCGAAATGCAAACAAGATCTTGTGGCTGAATTCGATATGAAGGATCTAGGTCTACTGCACTATTTTCTGGGCCTAAAGTATGGCAAAAAGAGAATTATATTTTCCTAAATCAAGGAAAATACACCACTGCTATCCTGACTAGATTTGGTATGATAGATTGTAAGCCTCTATCCATTCCAATGGAAACAAATCTTCCATTTTTTATTACTTGGTCTTGAATAATAGCTGGAAGCCTGGAACATTCAATTGGATAACCTAATGTGGCAAAAGCACTTTAAGAATGTATGGTCCAATGTTATTGATCTTAAAAGAGCCTGTTTTAGGTGGCTGCTTACCTTGCAAAGGCTGCCGTACAAAATGCAGAATTTTGATACTGACATGTGTACCTTGTGCAGGAAGCCTGAGAATATCAGGCATATGTTTTCTGATTGCTTATATGCTAAGGAAATTTGGTCTATTTTTTGTAATGGCTTAAATAATTGGAATATCAATAATCATAATAACTGGTTGGAAATTTTAATCGGATCTATTAGCAAGATGAAGAAAATGTATAATATGTTTTCGCTGTCTTTGTCTACTGAAATTCTTTGGTACATTTGGAAGGCAGGAATTATGAGAAATTTAATGGTGTTAGAAGGGCGTTTACTGAATCAAACAAAAGACTCACATACTTTGTTGTTGCTTTGCAGGTAACAGTCACTATGGAGATCTCTAACGCAAAGTTCTTGAAGCTGTTGGGAGACAGCATTGTGACAGTTAATAGACAGGAAATGAAGTATGGACGCACCTGGGCATGCAAAAAAAAGACCAATCCTACATTTCTCCAGGAACTGATGGAGTTTCATAATAAGTACAATGAGAAAGAACCAGTCAAACCTGACAAGGAAAAGGCTAAGCATGGCACAAGAATTTACTTTACTGCGAAAACAACTCTGACATTGAAGAAGTAAGGTCCAATGAAGAGCTGTCTGTGGTCTCTTCTCCACTAGGCCACTAGGATTGGGAGAAATACAGTGAAAGTAGAAACCTCTGATAAATCTATTATGCTTATTAGTTTATGATTTTGATGTAATAAAACCTTTTGTATCAGACTTATGTTTTAGTGTAGTCTTTTTTGGTAGGTCTAATATTTGACAGTGGCTATATGCCTAGAATAGCAGTCTAAGAGTCTTTTTCGCAAAAACTCAATGATGTAATGTGGTTTATCTATAATTAATATAAAAAAGAGCCTTCCTACAAAAACCTTTTTGCAAGATCCTTTTCGCCATTTTTGTATGTTGTCTTGATTTCTGAGTAAGAAGAAAAAGAAAAGAAACATGTCCTTGTAAAGGAGCAAAGGGGTTGTAAAGGAGCAAGGGGGCCACCCAACACCATAAGGAGGATCAAAAGACACTTCTCTTCACTGAAACATTTAGACAAGAAGAATGATTTCAGGACATGCGGTTAGTGAGGAAAGAATGGTTGCCTGGTGTCAGTGTTTCTCCAAGTTTTGGAGACAGTTGGAAGGGTGAACAAGGTTTCAGGGAGGAGTAAAAAATTTCCTAGAATTTGGGGAGGGCGGTGAGGCAGGCCATTAAAATTAAAATAACTTAAACAAACTAAAAGAAGATGAAATTTTACAAAGTAAGCAGTAAATAGTAGATGCAATGTGTTGAATACCACTATAACAATCCATTAAACCAAAAATACATCTGATTAAGCATTATATAAATCACGATTTCTATTTCATAAAACAAAGCTACAAATTGAGTCATAAGTTATATATGAGAAATGCCAAACCAAGAAATGCTGCATGTATACAAGAAAGCTACATTGAGCAACAAACTCAAAAATTTGACACATCATCTGTTGAATATGTCAGAAGCTATTCTTTATCACTAGAATTACTAAACCTATCTTCCTCCTACAAAGGAACCCTAATCACTATTGCCCGTGTATCAAGATGTTAGGCGCTACCCAATCATCTATATTATAGTTAGATCTTGGGAGATGCCATTAAGGAGGTTGGTTCTTCCAATGTAGTACAAGTGATTACTGTTGCACCATACCAGTGCTAAGCAGCAAGCAAATTAATTGAGTCCACCTATAGGCACATGCATTAGACAAACCTCTTGTGTGCATGCCATTAACCTAAGTCACAAGGTTCGAATTCGAATTCGAATTCAACAGCCATGAAAATTGGATGAAATTCGACAAGGGAAAAATTCAAAAAAAAATTCGGATCAAATTCACCTTCTATAATTTTGTTTATTTTTAAATATATGCATACTCCTAATAAATTATCAGAATAGCGACCCTTGTTGGAGAAAATCCAAGGGCGACCCAGCAGTTGCAGACACCCACGACCCAATAGATACAAAGCATATACAAAGAATACCCACGACCAGCTGAGTTGTGTTTAGAGATGGATAGCAGTGCTTTATAGAGGAAATTCGATTAAATTCGATTTTTTTTATAGAAGTTTGAAATTCGATTAAATTCGAACCTCATCCATGAAAATCGCCGTATCCTGTGACTTAGCTATTAACAATGCACCCAAGGTCATCACAAAAACAGAAATGGGTCAAAAGGTCGTGATTATGCATTGAATGGTGACTCTTTCTATGCTTGTTGCTCAATGTAGATAAATGGCATGCATGCAACTTTTCTTCTTCTTTTCTGGAATTTTTCAACTGTTCTGGCTCCTCAATTTGTAACTTGGATTGATGAAATAAATATCATGGTTCATATTAATTATTAGATTATCAGATTGAATTATGTGGTCGATGTATTATCATTGCATATTCCAACACATTGTCTTTAGTACTTGCATTTTAAAACTTCAGCTTCTTTTGGTTTGTTTAAATTATTTTTAATTTATTTGTATTTAGAATTTCAATAATATTTTATATATTATTTTAATAATTGTCGCCCCAACATTCCAAAATCCAGAAAACTTTTGCCATCCCCAAAACTTGGAGAGACTCAATATTAGTGATGTGTATTTTGTTAAAAAAAATCCCTTTTAATCATATCTCTACATATCAAATCAATCAGGTGAAGTTTTAATGGTTACATTTCTGGCCAATTTAAGTTGTGGAAAAAGATATCCAGAACAGATTCAATGCCATTACAAATCTCTACAAAAAAATCAGCAAATGGTACCACATTTTCCAAATTTAAGACATGAATTACAAATGTATGTACAAATCATCTACAAAAAAAATTCATCTCCTCTCGTATGGCCTTATTTTAAGGAATCAAGACTTAACAATAATAACAAAGACTAACTACATAGATTAATTTGGATCCATAATCTTAGACATGCATACTTACAAATTACGGAGAGATGAGAAGCAACCCTCTACACGGATGAGCTCCCTTAATGTCCCTATTATGTGATTATTGCCTACATCTCTGGAAAAATTCAATCATGTTATAAATCACTAAGACAGTTGTTTGAAAACCACAAGAAATTATGAAATGACAAAGTCAGGCAGCTTATTATGGTACACTATTCAGATTTCATATAAGCATTTCTGTTTGTGGAAGTTATTTCCAGCTAAAACAAGCTATAGAAACATTAAAAAATAGGGATATCAAGTGTACAAGTGACGGAGATTAGGAAGATTTCCCAGCTCTGGAGGAATACGACCCATAAGCCGGTTTTCATGAAGATACAGATAACGCAGTTCTGGCAAATCTCCAAGTTCCTTTGGAATTGCCCCTCTCAAGTTGTTGAAGCTTAAATATCTACCAAGTATATTTGCTGATTATTAATAAGCATCAAAGCCATTTTATTCATAAACTGATACAAGTATCAAAGACCATCATTTATTATATCCAGAAGGGAAGTGTTTCATTTAGTACATCAAGAGCTTACAGGTTTGTAAGTTTCTTCAGTTGACCTATTTCAGGGGGGATAGAATCTTGTAACTTGTTCCACCTCAAATTCCTGAAAACGAATAAAAAACAAAATTTAGCATTATTATAATACAAGAAGAATTGGAAGCAAATATTCCCCATACATACTCACCTCTCCTCTCAACTTAAACATGAAAAAGATTTCAATACATAGAAGTCAAGAATTTGGGAGGAAAAAGAGAGTTCCGATAAAGCACAAGTCTAGGTAGGAGTTGATTCCTTGGCAACCAAATCTATCCTCAATACTAATACAGTTATTCTTTTATTCCAAATGTGCAAAAGTATTGTATGATCTCAGAGTGCTTGAAAAGGCTTGTCAAACTTGTCAACAAAATAAACAGTTACATTGCAGTAGAAATAATTTTGGCAATCAAATGGTCTAGCTTTAGCACCCTCATAACTCAAATATAGATGAGACTTGTTATAAGAGCCTGTGACTATGTTCTAGTAGCAGACAGCTAAAATACTGAAAGAATAACTAGAACAGATATCTAAAAAAATTATAAGATTTCATATCTAATCTCTTAGTACCATGTTGTATCAAGATATTTTGTTCCCAAATTCAATGGAACATACAGCAGACCATTGAGAAAATATTTTAAGTTCATCACCTTCAATCCAAGACGTAATAAGAAAATTTTAGAGGTAATGAGGATTCCAGCTTATGTCAAATAAGAAACAAAATGACATACTAATTAGATATAACCAGAAACTATCATCTTGGCAACAAAAAGACACAAATAAGCCAAACAATTGCAAAATTTATTTGCAGGTTCCCAGAAAATTTTAGAGGTAATGAGGATTCCAGCTTATGTCAAATAAGAAACAAAATGACATACTAATTAGATATAACCAGAAACTATCATCTTGGCAACAAAAAGGCACAAATGAGCTAAACGATTGCAAAATTTATTTGCAGGTTCCCAGAAAATTTTAGAGGTAATGAGGATTCCAGCTTATGTCAAATAAGAAACAAAATGACATACTAATTAGATATAACCAGAAACTATCATCTTGGCAACAAAAAGACACAAATGAGCCAAACAATTGCAAAATTTATTTGCAGGTTCCCAAATATCCAAATTAAACAAACTCACAATGTCATAAGGTGTCTCAGTCGTCCAATTTGAGGAGGTATTGAGCCAGTCAGCTTATTGCCATGAAGATCCCTGTCAAAAAAATGTGCAAAGATGAACACATTAGTACAATGCCCAATTCCTATACAAAATTTTCATTAAGATCTAATCAAATAAACAGGTTAAAAATGACAAGGCAAAAGTATGAAAACATGGAGCATCATGAAAAAAAGAGAAATACAAAATACAAGGAATTGTTGATAAACAGAACACGAAAATCCATATCCATGACTGGCACATAGACTGCACAGATTTATTTGTCACCAGGCAGCATCCAAAAAGAAGAAATACTCTGTAAACAAAACAAAACAGCAAATAAAGCATTTCAATGCATTTTTCCTAAGGTCTTAAAAAAGAAACTTCAATGTCTCTCTATTGCTCTTTGCACACAGAATGTTTTATGCATGTCTTCATTTTTGTAATAATATCTATATCTTCTCTAACTTGTTTTATCTGATATAATTACATTACATTTAAGCTTCTCTATTTGACCATTTCTATACATAAAGCAGAATCTTTGTTAATAGGTTGCTCTGGTCTACTACCTAACTTTCTTATACCTACACTTATGAAAAGATGAAACTATCTGATATGCAATTACTAGTAGTCATTTATTTGTATTGAAACAGTAGATTTTATTTTCATTGGCACTATTGGCTACAATTTGACTGATCAGAGCATTGTTTATCAAACTCCAACAAAAAAACTTCTCCAACTTTTCTCTCAGCACTTTCATCAAATTTCTCAATGTTAACAAAACCAGCTCAGAGCTAATTACCCGAAAGATCCTCTGACCTAAAAGGAAGCCATTGCCTCTTCCAATCTTCTGAATTTTCCATCTAGACAATTTGCAGACCTCCAGAGATTATTTGCCAAGATTATAGCAGCAGCATATCAGAAAGAAAATAATTCAGCCTAATTTTGCAGCCAAAATGCAAAATGTTTCTACCAAAGGAAAGAGTCTCTACAAACGTTCATTGTCATCAGGAAAATGTGGACCATCTACTATGGTGTCTAAAATGATTAACTGTGAAACGTAGGTTCATGGGATCCTACCTATATTGAAAGACGCTAAAGGAAAGAATCTAAATTAACTGGAAATGCATGTAAAATATCAATATCATTGCGGTGTTGATGATATTTAATGGCAATCTTCTTCCTAACAGCAGCGGATTATTCCAATCTTCTCCCTAACAGCAGCAGATTATTCCATCTTTCTGTGTAATTATTATTTACTAACGGTCAAATAGTTATTAGTTGTAGACTTTAATAAAATCATTCCAACTTTAGGATATAGTTTAATGTTTTATTTCATTTCTGTATGTTATTTTTATTGATCCCACATTCATAATGTGGTTTGTTGTCCTTCATTGTAATCCTATATAAAAAAGCTTTCACTTCTTATTTTATCAATGAATATCCTGGTTATTTTTGTGTGCTTGATTTCTGTAATGTTTCAAGAATAACCTTGGTTAAGGAATAAATCAAGTCTATTAATAAGCCAGTAAACTCCTCTTCTCAACCCAACCGATGTACATTTCACAATTCCTGTCTGAATCAGACTGCAACTCTTTCCCAGCAAATTTTGGGACAAGCAACCCTAACAAGAATAGGAAATAGCATTAACACATTGTGATTTCACTTTTCAGAACTCACGCCAAATAAGGTTCTCCCAAAATTTAGTGAGATCTCTGTTAGCATTGACTTGGAAAAGTCTATCCCATACATGATCCTCTTAGGAATAGCAAGGCTGCGGGAAAATATCCCTCAGCTATAGAAGTTGGTCATTTTGCTGTTGGATCCATCATCAACTAAAGCATCTATCAGTGACAGATAGAAACATAAAAACCACCATAATATATCGGCAGACCCAGTTTTGACTCAAACTCAGCAAATTAAAAAAAAAAATTACTACATTAGGTAGCTCACAGAAAAAGGTATATATTATACAAGCCTGTTATCTGCCAACAGATAGTAAATTGCTCATCATATGATAACAGGTTCTGTAAAAACAGCCTCACAGCAATTGTTGTTAATGCCATCTAAGCCATTTTGAAGTCTCTGGAGCCTTTGGATTCACAGAGAACTTTGACAGTCTCTTTTGTTGTGAAGGCCTCAATAATCAAGAAGCCATTGAACTCATTGCTTCCATCCTCAACCACAAATCTCAATGAATACAGTTTCCCACCTCTCTCCTCACAATCTGTGCAATGACACTTTCTTTGCCTGCCAGAAGCTCCATAACCCTTCTTCCCTACAGCGAAAAAACCAGCATCAATGTTTTTCAGACTCAAGGGTTTGTAAAGACAAAAATTTCAACATATGGGCACTTTTTGTTTCAGTGTCTGCAATTCTGAGTCATGGACTCACCAAGTACTCATGCTGAGTCTGTGACTCAAACTCGTGAGGAATCCTACAAGTTTGTGCACAATTAACTCAGCTGAGTTTTGATACTTCATAGGAACTTATGGCAGACTCAACCTCCACTCAGAGAAGGCAAGGTAACATCAAATCAAGAAGGTTCCAACTACAGAGGTACAGAGAATCAACCAAAGTATACAACCAAATATCAAAAAAGTAGCTCCATAAAAGGGTCTGCACTGAATTTTTCAACGGCTTTGAAGCTTTAAATCTGCTAGATAATGAAGAAGAATTGAGAAACTTGGAGAAAAAGATAAACCCTTCAGCTTGCAAAGCCCACCCAACAGCTTGGAAGAAAATTCACTGGCAACACCAGAATTTAGCATTAAAAAAGGAATAAAAGGACATGCAGCTGGTAAAAATCTCTTGGGTGTCCATGAAAATGCAACAAGGAAAGGAGAAAAGCTGGCAAAAGACTATCCAAAAAGGATAAACAAGGAACCAGAGAGGGGTGCACCTACACCTAGAAGTTTCCAATACGTGACAACATTTATATAGACCCCTCAAGTTGTTATGGATGTGACAACATATGTAAGTTGCAATACTCAGCGATTATTCACCAAACTTGTGAGTACTTGCTAATCAATAAAGCTCATTGGGACTCAAACTTGAAATGTCATGTTCTTCTTCAGTCCCATCCCTTTTGTGTGTCTTGCACTATTTACCCACCATTGATATCCAATTTGGGAAATTCCAAGAGGGTTTCCCTTTCATGGAGTCATTAGTTCATTCATATCCAATGTGATTTGTGTGTGGCCTTTTTTTCCTGGGCTACAAATTTCCAGGCAGAATCAGGACTTATAGAGTAGGTCGCACGAGTTTCTCCTGGAACCCTAACCTTGCTCTTGTTAGGTTTGAGTACTTTCAGATTGAATAAAACTCAGAAAATCAGAATTAGTTTGAGCTAGGTTAATTAATTAATTGTTTTCCAGATTTAAGCATAGTAAAAGAATTGAAATGCAAAAGGAACAAAGCACAGTTACCCTGGGAAAACCTCCTAGGAGGAAAAACCCAGCCAAAAGATCCTCAGATCTGATTAGATTAAGTATAACAGTGAACTACAACATTGCCTTTCTAGGGCATACAAATAACTTATCTGCTTCACAGTTCAGATGCCAATTTCAGAACGTATACTGAAGTTCGCTTGCCCTAGAATGGATGTTGCTCAGCCTGAAGCAGATTCGGCAGCCTTGAATTAGGTTCAACACCCTTGGAGCAGGTTCAGCAGACTTAGGAGCAGGTTCAGCAGGTTCACACAGCTAGAAGATAATTCACTGGTTAATTCGCTGTCATAGATCAACTTGAGGATATGATGATTGCAGAAATTAGCGCATAGCAGAGATGGGATTCGCTCATTGATTGATTTGATGACTTGTGTTATTGATCTGCACTCCTCTTAGTACATTTCGCTGTAACTTAACTGCCTTAGCATGTGATTCGCTTCCTTAGAATATTTCGCACTTGTTCCAAAGACTGAAAAATGTGTGTTGTGAATTGAGTGTAGTTTGTACTTTATTTATAGGAGAGCAGTTAACCATATTATTCATGTCGGCCTTCTTGCAATAACATATTATTCATTTAATCCCTTTTAACTGAGATGCATAGGGTCGGCCCTATCAAGGATTGGCAAGGAGACTTGTGGCGTGGGGACCTTAAGTGTAGCGTGGGGTCCTTTTGGAGTGGCCAAAGTGTATAGGACTTGGCCCCATATTGGAGAATGGGTTGGTCCGCCGGGCCCTAATTATAAACAACAGCTCTCTCTGACTCCTTTATTCTTCTATTTCGGATCCCAAGTCCATAGGCAGACTTGAACCAAGGGACTAGGTCTCGAAGTCCAAGTTCATTTGAATTCCTAAGCCCCATTGTATGTTCTCGAAGCCCAAACTTTGTTCTAGTTCCCAATTGAACCTCGAGCCCACGGGGGAATATTGTAGCATATATATATGCTACAGTCTATATATACAATATATATATGCTACAATCATGTGTCATCAATATTGTAGGATCTTACTTTTCATAATGTTTTCTTTGATCTTTGTGTGGAGAGACTTAACATTGTACATTGAATGGTCTTTTCAAACATTTGATAAGTATTTGATAAGTATAAGCAAATATGAATGTCAAGAAAAACGGATGTCAAAAAAAATGCAACAAATTTTTGTATGTATAAACAAATATGAATTAGTGTGGAATTCGATTGCATTATGAATTTGATAACAAAAACCCAGATTGGGACTAACATTAACATCCATTTTTTCATACTTCATGAAGCACATTTCTAATATAATTTTTTATAAATAATAAAATGTATACTTATTGGAATCAGAAGAAGGCAAAAATAATTTACAATCTCCTCAGATCCAAAAGACTTGTTACTGCCACTGGAAATGGACCAACAATGGACACTCCATAAAGCTCCCTGCACATCAGAAATGACAAAACAAATTAGAATCATTTGTAACGAATGAAAGCACAGATGCACCTGCTTCATTCTTTTTACAAAAATATAACAGATCAGTTTCACAGCATTAAATAAGCCTACATTACAGAAATAAAATATGTAGCCGAAAACCTGCTGAGTAACTACCTTATAGTTTTTTGTTTTTAATATGTAAGAAATGAAGCAGGTATTCTACTTTATATTTGCACCAATAAGAAACCATGTGCCATAAGAAATTTTAGAAAATATATCTTCTACCAAAACGCTAATTCTTTGATTGTTTGAAAATTTGAAATGCATTTAAGGGCCCAAAATCTCCCACGGATTTGCTGTAATACCACCACCTTTGGCCATACGTTCCCACAAATAATTAAGGTAAATGTCATACATTTTGAAGAAACATCCAAGTGAAGGCAAAAAGCTAGGCCCTATTAGGCATATAGCATAAGCTTCAGCATATAACTATAAAGTAGAAACCAGCGTTTTCAGTTCGACTTGTCAAAGTTTTGAAATGCATGATTTATGTAATGATAGGAGCGCTGAAAAAAGGACAAGTAATTTGGTTGCTCAAGGACTGCAGTATAAACACATTATACTGAGAGAAAACCCCATACCATGGGTGGCCTACAAGTATTTATGTATTCTGAACACATAGCCTTGTGCAAGAAACTCCCCTACCTGAAATATCAAATAGAAAAAGCCAATATAGTTGCTTCAGAATATTAATCATTTATGCTTATAGCTAAGTTACCGATTCAGATTTGAGTGTGGACTTGGGTTCACCAGTACAGTAAAACAAATATGGGTTTGAGTACATTTAATGTATGTCTGTAGAAACACATTATACTGAGAGAAAACCCCATACCATGGGTGGCCTACAAGTATTTATGTATTCTGAACACATAGCCTTGTGCAAGAAACTCCCCTACCTGAAATATCAAATAGAAAAAGCCAATATAGTTGCTTCAGAATATTAATCATTTATGCTTATAGCTAAGTTACCGATTCAGATTTGAGTGTGGACTTGGGTTCACCAGTACAGTAAAACAAATATGGGTTTGAGTACATTTAATGTATGTCTGTAGAAACAACATCGAAAATTCTGAGTACATTTAATGTATGTCTTTTAAAATATGTTCACCGAAAATGGTAATTATTGCTCTCTCGTGTTATTCTTCCTACAAATCAGACTCGAGTTTGCCCCTCTTCTTAAATGCACAGTGCCTACTGAGCATAATACAATAGGCCAAGGAAAATTCAGATGAACTGAAAAGTTGTTGCTGCACTTGCTAGAGGGAGTAAGCAATCCTCATTTAGCATATCAACACACTTAAGTGCCGTCGCATCAGGAATACATTTACAGACATCAAAGGATTTCTCCTAAGAAGCCAACGTTATTATCAATGCTATGTTATTTAAAATTGTCATGATGATTTTGTTGATGACTGTGGTAACAGCCACAAGATCTGATTCCAGAGGTTGTGTAAGAACTCAATTTACCCCATTCTGAGATGGAACTTAGGAGCATTATGTCCATAATTGTTCCTTTTTCTCCATATGTAATTTAGGGCTACGGAGTATCCAACCTTTGATGCAAATAAACTTTGACTAGTCAATGGTAGATTATAGAATCAGTATTTCTTAGTTGCCAGCTCTGTTAGGACTACGGGGATACCCCAACCTAGCGTTAGTTAATAGTGGCTAAGTAGTTCATTGTAGGATATAAGTGTAGAATAATCTCTTCCATTGTTTGATTTCTGCTTCCTGTAGACTGTGAAGAAGCATTGCTTTCATGATTCTGTCGCTTATGAATCAGATCTAAGTTTTTGTATCTTGAACTCATGTATTTCTCAAAATGTGTACACTTTGTGACCAAGCACAGTATTAAATTCAATTTGTGAAACCACCTGCATTCCGAGAAATCATGTATTCAACAATCGACATCACAATCCCCATTCTTGTACTCACATCCCCTGGTAACTGGTGAATGTTTTGTCTTTCAAAATACATGTGGGCAAGGTCAGATTCAAAAAACGCAAGCATTCTGTACGCAACGCAATCTGTGGTCACGAAGATTTCAATGTAAACCATTATCAATTGACGATTGAAAGAAGACATTCCACAACGATTCAGAGCACAATTAAGCTATGCATCTACAAGATCCACAAAATTACTAACCATTACGCTTGCGATTTGCACGGACGGCATGCCAACATAACAAAAACTAAAGTCTATAAAAAAAAATGGATTAACCCACTCACAATTCTGTAACAACGCGGTAATCCCCCTGGTTGGCATGGGAGCATGTAACCCCACTCCAAGGCGCCAAGTCTCCATCCCCACACGGATCGTCCCCAACCCACGCGTAAACAACTTTCCACCCAAGGGACGCTTTGATCTCGTTCAGTGCCTTCACTACAAATCAAAAGGCAGGTGCAAAGAAACAGTAGAATCCAGATTAAAGCAATACGAAATGTTCCATCTATGAAAATTTAGATAGAGACACCAGTTCCAAATGCTGCGGAATTCCTTCCTTACAAAAAAGTTACTTAAAGGACTTCGTTAAACGTAAAGCGCCTCTCATCCAGACGAGAAATAAACGAAACTCAAATTGAAAGGTCTAGTTAGTGTTTTTCTACTTAACTAACTCAAATAAAACAAATTAAACTACTTTTCTAAAAATGGTAGCCTTGCCTGTGAAATTGATCGCAGATTGAAGAAGTAAAGTTAGGGTTTGAATAAGTACCGTCTCTTTTGAGAGTCTTGCAATTGCAGTAGTGAAGCGTCAAGAGCGCGAAGAAGAGTACGTGCACAGCATTTGCCATTCTAGACTGTGATTTCACAGAGAAAGTAGAGACTCAGAATGACAGGAGCTTTTTATATGCCATAAATAAAAGCCGTGTGCGCGTCTGCATTGCAAGGAATTATTTTTCTGTCGGTGAGGGGTTTCAATCGTTTGACTATGCTTGCAAGAAGAATCTCTGTTCAGGGTAATAATAAATTTTTTTTTTGTACACAGGAAAAAAATTTGCCCGACTATTTTGTATTGCCCTGAAAGTAATTTTGCGTGGCGGTCGCGGTTTGCGGTCAAGTTTGTGTCAGGTAGAAGAACGTTTACTTTCTTTTATTTTTTTTAAATCAAAGCTAATAATTATTTTATTTTATTTTTGCCGACAAGGATTTGAACCGGATATTGATTTCTTAACTAGTTTATATATATTAATATTATATATAAAATATTGCTAGACATATCTTTCTAAGGCCTTTATTTGATTTTAGGATATAAAATTAATAAATAATAATAGGCATAAGACATTAAGTAATTAGTTACTATATAAATTGACTATTGTATTATTAGTTAGGATTAAGCTTAAAGTTAATAGTTATGGTTTACATTTAAGATTAGGGTTAGGGTTGATTAGAATTACAGTAAGGATTTATGGATGTGGTTTAAATTATGGGTTGTGTAAGAGTTTACATCATTATTAGTGGTAGGGTTGGGATTAACGGTTATGGTTATAATTTTGATTATGGTTATTTTTAGGGTTGGAGTTATGGTTAGTTTTGGGGTTAGGGTTTAGATCATCTTTAGGTTTATGGTAATGTTTTGGGTTACAGTTTAGGGCAACGATGAGGATTGAGGATTATCGTGTACCACGTGTTCAGGGTTACTTTGAAGGTTGGGTTATGATTCTCTTTAGTTTGTATTAGAGTTCATTTTAGTTTAGTAGGGTTCAAATTAGTTTAATATTGAATTACGTGAGGAGGTTAAGTGTTATTGTAGTTCAGTTTAGGTTTAAGGCTCAATATGGTCTAGGTTTTAGGGTTAGGGTTAACCTTAATATGATTTACGAATACGATTAAGGTCATTAGGTTATTTTGATTCAACGATAAGCTTAGGGTTGTGTTTTGCATTTATATTATTTTAATTTAATTTCAAAAAAATATTTAAAATCATTAAAAATATTCATATGTCAAACTTTCATTGATTTATAAACAAACAAATAAAATATATGTCAAACTTCATATGGGAAATAGTTGTGAAATACTCCTTGATTTTATTATTTGTTTGTTTACAAATTAATGAAAATTTGACATATGAATATTTTTAAGGATTTTAAATATTTTTTTAAAATAAATTTAATAAATTTTACACATTGACTTCTTCCAAATTATTTTGTATATGATCCAAAAATATATATATTTATTTTTTACACCGAAAGCATATCCCTATATGGAATGCACAGGCTAAATTTGGGCATCAACGGTGCGAACTGTTTGAGAGAAGCTGCAAGACGATGAACACCATCTGCACTGTCGGAATTTTCATCGCCATCAGCATTGAATTCAACTTTCCATCGCCATTAGCAATAGCCTTCCCTCCCACACTGGACGCCACTTTTCTGCCCCGGCAAAGAGTACCGCCATTCAAGCAAGTGTATTAAAGGATACGAATTCCACTTCCCCTCGCCATCAGCATTGAATGCTAAACCTTCCCAAATCAGGACCAGGAGGACCAAGAGATCTTCCACATTTATTGCGTATTCACCCTCAATCTTCAACTAAATCTCCAGTGCTGCCTTCTGCTCCTGCCACTGACATACCCTTATAATTGCCTTGGTTATTGGCAGTGTATTGTATGTCCAGACTTGTATCGCGTTGAATTACTGTTTTCTGGTAGTGAATGAAACATTCAAATTTACTGGTTAATTACCAAATTGTTCACCCAGCGATCTAATAATACTGTGGACTTGTAAAGCACCTCGTAAAGAATGCACTCTCTCACGTCTGAATTTGCGTCATACAATCCCAGAAGCATCAAAATAAATATACAGGGCAGCTATCAGAATCCGCTATTAGCTAAAGTTGATTTTCGCGGTAATGCAATCCAGCAAAGAGGTTTTATTCATGTCGGCGCCAAAATGAGACCCACTTGAACAAGATAGACCCTCGTCTTGCACTATCTAAAGAGCAAGCTGACGTTCTATTCATCATGGCTTCCAGCCAAACAATGGACCAGAATTCCTCAATGGCGTTCCTCATTTTCTCAAATTTTTGTTTGTTGGCCTCTGTAGCTCAAGCGAATTATTATTACAAATCCAATTTAGACAAACTGCACCAGTGCAGCCGTAGATTGGATCAACCTCTCTCGCATTTGCTTCGTATACCATGATGTTTATGCATCCGCTCTTTTCTCAGCTGGAATATCCTTCAATAACGAAATGACATAACATTAAAGGTTGACAGATTAAATCAAGATTCTTAACTTTGGTTAGACTAAATACTATATTTGTTAAAACATCAAAAAGGAATAACATTAGAGGAGATATTGTCACAAAGCCTAAAATAGTATTTGCCTCGTACCTGAAGGATTTTAACAATCCTGCTTGTTCCAAATAATTTGTTCACTAGTAAATAATTTTGAGGATCGTTTGGTGGGAAGTAGGGAGCAAGCACGCATTTATCTCCACATTTTCTCAATTGAATATTGCAGGCACCACAAGCATAAACAATCCTAAACATCTCTTGGGCTTTCTGTTCCATCTGAATTAAACAGCAGAACAAAAAATTATGAAAAATTTAGGGGTAAAGCTAGCAGATTGAAATACCAACTATCTAATTATTTTTGTAATGAACACTTTATGGAATGGAGATGAAATTAGATTCTGGGAGAAGCTGAAGCCTGGCACACAGATAAATAAATTATATAAGATCTATTATGGTGTTTCCAATATGTTGTTAAGCAAACTTTGTCCCTTTCAAATTTTAAGTAATACTTCTACAATATAGAGACTGCAATCCATTAAAAGATGAGAAAATCTCTGTACACTTCGACGGATTTCATTTGCTCTAACTCCTATCTTCGCATTATGCAAGAATATCCCAGCACAAACAAGGCGTGTAGACTCTCTAGCGATTTACATGCAAAAAAAAAAGAGTGGGAGCATGACCACGACACGTCAGTGGTGCTCTATATTTCATGCAAAATGTGGCAGCACAGCAAGGCACGTCTGTTTTGCACGTGAAAAAGTGGAAGCAAAAGTTTATCTCTTTTGTAAACCACTCATATGAGGGGTAAACAATGACAAGATAAACTCAAACCCCTTCTATTTACACTTATATCCACATACCTTGAGGATAATTTTTAAAAATATAGCTATGTTTTGAGTAAATTCTTAGCATATTAGGGCTCTTCCTACTCTCGTTTTAAAATTTAGGAACGCTAATCAGAAAATTGATATTTTCGTTTAAGTTTTCTGCAGCTGTGGATGGTCGGTTGCACTTATTCTTTTTATTATAATATGCAGTCAACAATACTTATCCATGATCTACATTACTTGATTTAATTTAAAATTCTTATTTAATTTATGCAATATAGAAAAAAGGGGAACTTGTAAACTGTCATGCCCTCCAACATAAATGAAAATGATTTTCTTGGGGATAAGCATTGCTCTTATCTGGTTATGACTGTTATCATCATCTATACATGGATTTTGCAAATTAAATTATTGTTGCTCATAAAATGTATGGGCCAAAAAGCTGAAGTTTATAACTATTGAATTCTTTCCGCTCTTTATCAAAATCATTGAATTCTCGTTTTCAACCAAGGTACTTGTTTGTTCTCCTTGCTGTTCTTTGTATTTTGGTTATTGAATTATTTCCGCTTTTTATAAAAACCGTTGAATTCTGTTTTTCAGCCAAGGGTATTTATTTGTTCTTCTTGCTCTTCTTTGTATTTTGGTTTGGGTGGTTGGATCGATCAATTCTCTTAGTTTATCATTTGAATATAATTTAACAAAAAATTGAAATTAAATTCTCTTTATCATTTGAACATTTTAATTTAACAAAAAATTGAAATTAAAAACATATGTTTGAACAACATTATTTAACTTGAATTTCATACAATTGGAATCAAATGAAATAGAATACACCACTCTTGTGTGAGAAAAGTTTTATATATTGTTGACATGATAGGAAACCATCTTATTGTAGTTGTAGTAACGGATTCTCTTCAAAGATTTTAATATTGTAAATTGTTTAAGATTACAAATTGAGTTTTCAAATGGTTACATTAAAATATTTATAAAGATTTTAATGTTGTAAATTGTTTAAGATTACAAATTGAGTTTTCAAATGGTTACATTAAAATATTTATAAGAATCAGAGTATCAAATGGTGATATCACAATACATTATATGCAATGTTCTTTCATCTATAAAGACTAAAATTCATCGATTATTTTTAAATTTGTTGTTATCTTTGGAAAATATGTTTTTCAAAAACTTAATCAATTTATCTTAAATAAATAATAATCTAATTGTTATCATCATTTAATTAAATAAATAAAATTATAACAATCAATTATAAACATATAACAAATATTCTTTTTAAAAATTTGAATAAAATTTAATATTAAACAATTAATCAACTTAAATAAAAATGTATTATCTCCCTCTCTCTATCTCACCCTTTATATCTCTACCTCTACTATCTACTTGTCTCTCTCTCCCTCTTCCCATCTCCATCAATCTATCTCACTATGCGTATGTCTCTAGATATCTCTCCCTCTTCATCTTCCTCTATATCCCTTTATACCTTTTTTTCTACCTCTCTCTCTCTCCCTCCATCTTTCTCCCTCTCTCCCTCCATCTTTCCAATTGATCTCATTTACTGCACAAATGTATGCAAAAATTAAACCAAAATCTTACTTAATGACCTTCCATACCTTTTCGGCATACCCATTGCACACCAAGGTACGATTGCTAGTTGTAATGCATAAGGAACTTTTATATACCAACCTTGTGTTTAGTGATTAATTAGATGTAATAGATGGTTACATATTTTGAGATAAAGTATCTGAATATTTAAACGTTTAGAGTAAATATGTATATTCATGTATGTGAATTTATTAAGATTTAACATTCAATATTATTAAGTTTCATGATTTTGGTATTTTTTTATAAATGATGTGAATTTAATAAATTAAATACATTTTCGATATTTCATAATTTTAATAAATTTAAGAACTTTAAAAGATTCAATAAAAAATTTAAAATTTAATAATGATTATATTTAAATAATTAATTAGTTGTTAATGCTACTTCAATTAGTAATTTAAATCTATTAAAATATTTAAAAACTTTATTAAACAAATTTAAATAGAATTGTTTAAATACATTTCATAATTTTCATATATTAATATTTTCATCATACATTATTAAATATGTATATAGTACTATAAATGGAAATTTAATTAATGTGAAAATAGTGATAAGATTTTTCTATTACCATAGTCGCACTCATTCGGCTTACAAAAACATAGAGTGTTATGTTCAAATTTAAGAATATTGATTGAACCGTGGTTTGTTCAAACATGTGTACAAATTCATTCACCGCATATACAAGTAGAGAAATAGAGTTTGGAAGGGTAATACAATCGAGCAAGTGATATCATTTGGAACACATTCTACAACTGGTAGTTGTGAATGAGATAGTTGTCTCCACGTCTTCAGATTTATGTAAAGCACCTGTGAAAAACAATAGAATTGGAATTAATATTAACATTTTAATATTTGAATTGTAGAGCTGCAATTGTCTATAATTAATTGTTGGGAAAAGTTTGAATCTAATTCTATAATATGGAAAGTGAGAAATGTACATTTTCATTTGTAGAGAGCGATATTGATGTCATAGAAATGTAATGGTTATTTCAATGTCTTGACATTTATGTTAGGGAGCTGTGAGAAGAAAGAAAATTCACATTAAGATTGTTGTGCTTATTGTTGAAATTTAAGATTGAAATTTGTGGTATATAGTGATAGAGAAAAGTTTCAATGTTGTTTGATAGTATAAAGAACTAAAAATATACATTGTCATTAAGAGGAAGCAATTTTAAAAGTATAGTAGAATTGAAGTAAATGAAAATTAGATGTATTTCATGAAATAAAAACTTATGTGAATTGTTCTCTATAGATTGAAGCCTTTCTTCTTCTCTTTTCCTGTTGAAGACTTGTTTGCCTTTCTTCAATTTCTCGTATCTATCATAGCTAAATGGCACCATGATTCGTAGTCCCTGTACATGAGATTTTCATGCGAGAGATTGCAACGAGTGTTAGACCTGTTCTTTTTATTGGCCCTATATCAATGGTAGCCTTTTGAAGAGTGAGCCCTTAAGATTTGTGTATCGTTAGTGCCCATGCCAATCACAATAGTATTTGAGAAGAACCACCTCTTTCGATTGTTGGAATTGGAAATGTAGATGGATGACGATCATCAAATGACAGTCTAGGGTAATTGTCAAATTCAACTAACACGTATGATAGTGGTCGAGGTGGTGCAGTTTTGGGTTTATATACAATCTTTGTAATATTTCCTAAAGCTCCGTTGACAAGTCCTGCTTCTATCCAAATATTTTCAAATGTCAACATCACTCTAGCACTTTTGGATAATAATAATTCTACGTCTAGTTTATCATCCATTGCACTTTCATTGCTAGTAACATTTCGTACTCTTGTTGCAATGTTGTGTGCAACATGATTTTGTAATGAATGTAATTGCTTCCTGTTGTGGCTACGAACATTGTCGTTTGTTGAAAATAAATGTACACAACTATCAAATTCTTGGTTGCTCATTGAATCAATTGTCATATAAGACCTTGTCATCAGTAACATCCAATCATCCAATGTAGGTTTTACATTCTTTATGCTCATTAATAGTTCTCAGAAGCATTCTTGGCCACTGTTTTGTCCATCTTGTCGAAAGATATGATCCAAAGTAATAATAGTTCTGAATTGTTCCCACAATAGTTTAGCCCGTCTTCTACTATTATATGGCGGCTTGTCATTCACTGGAGGCAATTGTCCAAGATAGCCAACCAAAATCATTTATATTCCTGAACATTTTTATTAACTATTAATTATGTTAATTTGTATTTATCATGATTTTCACATTTTAATTTTTGTATTGTACAATAGTTCAAATAAAATGGAATGATTATAATTTTACAACTCCAGTACAAGACATACTTGCGAAATTTTCATTAGCATTTGAAGGAAAAGCTTGGCGTAGACGTGCATCTATGTTCTCCAATAACCTTTCACCAATAAAACTCATTTCATCAATCAAGATATATCTAACATGTGTCATCTCCTCTTGGAAGTTGTTAGTCTTGTTCCCTGAAGATCTATAAAATCTCTTATGGGTATTCTCAATCTTGAATGAACAGTTGATGCTCCTATATTGAAGGCAACAACTCTAGTTGGTACAAGCACGAGTAGAGGAGATCAATTTGGCATGGAAGCATTTTGGAGTGCTTCATTTATAGCACCTATTAAATGTGATTTCCCTGTTCCTATCATACATTGAATTATCATAAATAGAGGAGGTTGTGTTCCATTTGTGAGGTAGTGTGAAATGATAATATTGAGTGCCTCTGCCTGTTTATTTTTGAGGTTGCGATACTTTACAATATGTGGCATATCATCATGGATGAGAGAACCAATACTTTTCATGGTGGCAATGAAATTGATAGCCTTGTCAGTATATTCTTCACCTTCATAATCAGTTGACCAATTTGTCTCTTTATTTATGTATCTCCTACCGAGCATATCTATTTCAAAAGTTTGCATTAATTGGCCACGATGAAGCCTAAATATTATCTCCCACTCATTTTCTATAGTTTATTCTCGCCTGGTATCGTCTTCTTTAGTTTCTGAGTCTTCAATGTTTTCATCATTCTTGGTTTATATTCTTCGTTGCACATGCCATTGATTGTAATTGAAGTTATTCTAGCCATTGATTATAATTGAAGTTATTCCAATTTGTTTGTATTGTATCAAAATTATTCCCAATGTCCCTTTCAATGTTGCAAAAAAGTTTGTATAGTAATAATTTTGAAAAATAAAAAATGATCCATTTCTCTAAGCCACATGTCGGAATGGACACGAACCTCGAGAACAATTTGACAATACTTGCTATTTTCCGCGGATTCCATTTGTTGTCACTTTTTCTTTTTGGATTGTATATCCATGATTTTACTGCATCAATCAACAATATTGCTTCCATAGAAAATGATCTTTTTCGATATGCATCAATGAATGAGACTGTGTACATTCTTCATCACTATTTTCAACATGTCTTCTACAAAGCGTTTGAAAACTTCAGTTGAGACATTCAAATTCATAAATATTCTGCTACTTTCTACCAGCGGTAGTTCCAATAGCATGCAACTTGTTTCTTGTGCTCCAATGTCCCTTTGAATTATTATTTCTATTAGAAGTTTCCTGTAAGCTTTTGTAGCTGAATCATCTGGGTTCTCAATGTTTTCCAGGCGTAACAATATTTGTTGACATGTTTCAAAACTTTTCTCTGATTTCACTGCATACTTTGTGATGTATTTAATGACTGCATGCTTATAGAGAATGAGTTGCCAATCAATGTTTTCTCTCCATAGTTGTAATATGTACCGGCTGTGTGTGTTTACTCTATCATAATTTCGTGTCGATTCGAACTTTCTTTCACCTGTCTTTGGATCGTCGTAAATTTTTGAACCATGCAAATTAATTGGCCATGGAGCGTTGTACCTATAAGTGAAAAGTGTAAGATGGTATTATAATTTATCGATTTATTCGATTATCAAAATTTTTGTTACTTTACATTTCATATGTAAAACATTACCTACAAATCATTCTTCCCTTTTCTTGCGTAGACATGCTCCTTCTTTGCACATCATATGTCTTTCCACTGTGTTCAGTATTTCTTCATATCCATTGTGAAATTTCATTTTCAGCAATTTGGCTTGTGTGTTTTAAGGCATGGATGTAAAGAAAAATTATGAAATGGTTGCAAATGAAATTTCAATTGATCAATTTCCAATTTTTTAAGGATGTTTATAATGAATCTTTTACGTATGGCGAATGGATAGTTGAAAACATACCTGGACATTTCTTTAATGTCTATCTTCTCTAGGGTTCCATGCATGAACAATGTTGTTGAAATATCTTTCTACACTTTTTCGTTGTTGATTATTGGACCAAACAATGTGATCCATGTATCCACAAAAATTCATGCACATGTGCAGATCCTCTATGTTGCCATTCATATCGACACCAAAAATCTCTAACTTGCAATCCTTTCTCAAGTACCTCTTTTTTAAAATTAGAGTTTTGTAGATGCATGTATTGTGAAACAATATGCGGATAATCGATGAAATTTTATTTTTTCCATAGTTGAGCTTCACGTGGATTCGATGGTGGCATACCTGGCATCAGTGCATGTACGTCAGACCAATACAAATTAGTTGCACTTAAAGTGAAAAATATAGTCAGTGTTCCAATTTGATGAAGCATGTCTGTTAGTTCAAATCGACATTTTATCCAATAAGATCTTGTACCTCTTAGACTTGTTCCAGATTGCATCAACTTGTCAGCCAAATGTGAATTTGGAACATTCTCCATATGTTTACATAGTTCCAATATGGTGATTGGCATTTCATGGATGTTTCTTTTAACAATAACCACAGTTGACGTTTGTGCACGATGCCTCATAATCATATTTGTCATGTAATATTGGAACCTAGGATGCTTCTCAAAACTATTATCTTTGTATAGTAATAGATGCTTGGTATATTCATGGAGATTTACTTGTTTGATTCAAGGTTCCAACCAATCACATTTTCTATCAGGAAATAGTGTAGGGAATGCCATATCCAGTAGCCCCAATGTAGTATATTCATTGATTGGAGATCCACCAATTTTTGGCCAATCAATCAATGTTGATGGATTTGTGTTTTTGTTGTTAATCCATGCACGAATCAACTCCATCTCTCTTTGTGCGTTAGGCAATCTTGATGTCACCAATGTCATGTGATCAATAATATTATCTTCTTCGGTTTCCATGACTGGTCCCATGAACACTATTTCATTTCTATCAGAATCTAATTCTATGTTCACATTTCCTATTCATTCGAAGATATTTTGATTTGAATTTTCTAATAAATTGTCAAGAGCAAATATATCAATTGTCACGTCCACGTAGAACTTGTCATTCCTAATTTTGTACTGTGGTGCTCTGTACACACGCTCCCTGTTAACTGTAAAATTGTAACTCGTGTCGCATTGATATTTTCTTCATATTATAATAATTGGCAAGCATGTAATACAGTGTGGCAAATTATTTGCTATTTTTTTAATGTGTTGTGGAAAGCTAATTGTGTCTCCTTTATATTTAAACTGACCACCTGTGGCATGTGTGACTCGTAATATTGGATTTACACGTGCAATTTAAACATTTCTTCTACTTGTGTCAAACATGCCAGTTCGGTTGGTTGGGTTCTTGGATCCATATTATTTGATGCAGGAGCATCCCGGTCAATGAGCAATCTTGCATCAACCAAAAATATTTCCTTTCATTTTTGTTCTTGTTTAGTTCATTGTGCAATTTTTTGTGTTCTTACCGATTGGTACCAATAGTTGCTTCCTTTTTGTTGTAGATCTTATTTTTGGTTTTCAGGTTGGTTCATGTGCTTAATAGTAGATTTTCAGTTCAATTGGATTCTTTTCTAGTCAGTTATCGCTCCCAGATGACTTTTTTTGGGTTCCAGGATAGTTCTTGTGCTTACCGGTTAACTTTCTTTCATTACCGGAGTTGTTCTTGGCATGTGGATCTGTTTTGGGTCTTGTCCGATGTTCTTTGGTGTGTGGCTGACCTTCCTATTGAACCACACTTCTTGGTTGTTATTTTCTAGAAGGATTTCTTTAATTCTTAGTGTCGACCTAGTTACACGTTTCATTTTCCTGCATTGGTAAATGTAATCTTATGAGGCCAACCTAGATATGTTTTGGTGGGTATAAATATGTTATTATGTAATCATTTGTAGGGGGAGAGGAAGTAGAATTGATAATAAGGAAATTGAGATTCGCATTTTGTGATCCGATTGATTTTTAGAGTCATGGTTGGATTGTATCTGGCTTAAAGCCTACATGTAACCGGTTAACTACCAAATGTTCTATGATGATTGTATGATGATTATCGTTTGGTCGCTAGAAGTTCTAAGGCAATAATATGATATGTTTCTGTAATCTTGCTATGTTTTCTTGTTGCTTTCATTGTGTTACTCTTGCTACATAAGCCGGTTGATTCTCTTTGAGGGTTTTACCAATTATGGTTGCACCAAGCCGTATTAGAGTTGGTTATGAATTGGCTAGTTGAAGAGTGATTTGCAAACCCTGAGACATTCCTTTGGGTGAACAGATCGCCGATTGGAGGCAGGTTGCACGTGTGTTCAATAGATCACTAAGGGGAGGCAATTGAATTGGTAGTCAGATCACCGAGTGGAGGTAGTTCACCGAAGCAGAAGAGGAGATGCTGCCTAGAAGGATAAACCCCCAGAGGGGGGGTAGAGAAGATGATAGACTCGGACTTCAAGAATGAAGTGAGGAACGAAATTCGAAATGCATTGGCTGGTTTGTGAAGAAACCCTAAATCTAAGGATGAATATGAGGAAGTCAGTGAAGAGCTTGAAGAAGAGGCTAATAGACCGAAAGATAGAAGAGAGGAAAGATTCCTGAGAGTAGTGGCACAAGCGAGTAAAGTTCATAAAGTTGAAGTATCCAACTTTTCCAGAACACTAAACCCAGAGGATCTGATTGATTGGATAAGAGATTTGGAGGACTACTTTGAGTTTGAGGATGTCAAGCACCCATAGAGAGTCTGGTTGGCACATACTAAGTTGAAAGGGCATGTTGCCTTATGGTGGAAAGAATTGCAGAAAGACGAAGTAGAGAATGGTGAATTGAAGATCACCCGGTGGAGATAGATGGTTGCAAGATTGAAGGCCAAGTTCATACCAGGAGACTATGAGTTGGAATTGTTCAAGAAGTTGCATAACCTGAAACAGAGAAACATGACTATAAAAGAATATACTGAGGAATTCTACAAGGCGGTGATTAGATCTGGACATAGAGAGATGGACAGAGAAAAGGTGGCGAGGTACATAAATGGACAGATCTTAGAGTCTTGGTTGGATTGTATCTGGCTTCAAGCCAACATGTAACCAGTTAACTATCGGATGGTCTATGATGATAATCAGTTGGTTGCTGGAAGTTCTAAGGCAATAATATGATATGATTCTATAATCTTGTTATGTTTTCTTGTTTCTTTTGTTGTGTTACTCTTGCTGCATAAGCCGGTTGATTCACTTTGAGGGTTTTACCAGTTATGGTTGCACCATTATTCGTAGTTGAAAATCTATTCATTCATCTCTCTTGTTTGCATCTATTGCAGATAGGTCCTTCTGGATTTCTATAAACTTTCATTTCAATATAAGATTCTTGACAAATATGACACATTGATGGTGATTTGTAGGAATCTAAGTGATTACCAAATGTCCTTTTCACCTTTTTGAACTCGGTGGCAAGCAATCCATTTAGATTTACAACGTCATTAGTATTAAAATTGATTGGAGCTTCAGATTCCTGTTGTTGTAAATTTTCAAAATTTTGTGTGTTGTTTTCAACTTGCATTGTTCGCAAAGGTCCCTCTTGACAACCACTATGTTTGTTGTGCATGTACATTTGTATTAATGGAATATGATTGAAGTTCTTCTATGTTTTGGACTATATCACGATCTTCATCTTGAATTGGTTGTTGACATCTACTGGATTCTAAAATTTGAGACTCCCTATGTTGTGGTCCTAATTCTTGTATTGAAAGTTGTAATCTTCTTCGTGCATATCTTGCTCTATCTGATTCATTCCTTCGCCTCTTCTGCTCTTCTTTTTCTGCATCTGTCATCTATTCATTTTTTCGTTTCCTATATTGTCTTTGGTAATCTCTTTGATATTCTTCCCTTTCTTCGTCAAATCAAAATTTATCCTTGCTTGACCCATTCCTAATCAGTAGTATGTGTTTATATTATTTAAATAATAAAATTATTTCTATTTAATTAAGTTAATAAATTATTAAATGTTTTTTTCTCGCAAGTGCCAATATACAAATACAAATAAAGTTAATGAATTATTAATTTAATATTATTTTTAATTTTTATTTAAATAATTTTTTAATGTTAATTTATGAAACATTCATTATATTATTTAATTATAAATTAATTGTCAATTGAACATAAATTATTTTATTAAAAATATATACAAATATTTATTTTAAATTTAGTTTATTTAATTTATAAAATTTTACATTTTTAGATAATATAATATATTGTACTACAGAAAATTATATTAAATAATCTAGTTTAATTTCACATTATATCATATTATAAAATATTAGAATATTTAAGTTCTAAGATTGAATTTTACATTTCAATGTTTTTTAAATTCATGAACTCTTTTATAATGTTTGCTATGCTAATAACACATTATATAGTATATTGTTCATCTTAAAATATTAGAGTTTTATATTTTAAATTTTCTAATTTATAAACTAATTTAATATCGTAATTGAATATTTTTTAATTTAATTAAATATTTTTTACTATATTTTAGTATTAATTATTTCTTAAATTTATTACCTTGTAGTAAATGATATATTATTTAATTTAATATAATATTATATTACTTTTGTATATTATATTATTATTTTTTAATTGATTAATGTTTCATTATTGAAATGTTGATTAATTTTTTATTAGTTTTTAATATTTAAATAAATCTCATATGCCAAACTTTTTTCAATATTTTTTTTTCTCTAGTATATATATGAATTCTTATTTTAAATGAATATATGATATTGATAAATAATTTTCTTTATCAATATTTGAGAAATATAATATTATTAATAAATTTATTATAGTATTATGTTAAATTTATTATACTATTATGTCATTTGACCTTGTAATTTTATTAATCTATAACTCAATTTAATATAGCAATGAAGTGATTTTTTAATTGATTAATTTTTAAATGCATAAAAATATTAATTAATGTAATTTTTTATTCATATAATTAGTATATTATATTATTTAATCATAATTAATATGAATTAATAATATATATGTAACTTTTTTTATATTTAAATAAATCTCATATGCCAAACTTTTTATATATTCTTTTAATATATAATATATATAAATTCTAATTTTTAACCAAACAAAATTTACAAACAAATCATTTGCTTATTAATATTGGACAAATATCTATTTTGATAAACTAACTCTAATTTAATAATTATTTGACAAATATTTAATATTGTTAATAATTTTTTTATAGTATTATTTTTTTTTTAATTTTTGGCAAATATAATATTATGTTATTTGAATTTTGAGACGTAATTTTGAGAATCCAGTCGAATTTGTGTATTAGAATAAGTTTATAAATTTATGTTGAAGACAATCTTATTAAAAATATGTAAAAATTTAAATTTACTAAGTTTCTAAATTCATATAAAAATATACAAACTATTCTTAAAAATCATATTAAAATATTTTAAAATTGTTCAATTATCACAAGTTTAAATTCATATAAGAATTTACAAACTAAGAAATATTAATATATTTTTAAAATTGGAAATAATAATATCTTACCATTTTAAAATATTCTAAATAAATTTATATTTTTTATAAAAAACATTCTAAAATAATATATATCAATATTACGAATTATAATACTATATAATATATATTATCTATTATAGTTTTTTACGGTTTTTAATTAATTGAAATGTCATGTCAATACATACGATCTGAAATGTCATATGTACTTGTTTACAAAAATATAGCATGTCAATACATACGGTCTAATAATTTTTTTGGATAATTTTTTGGGCTGTCATATACGACCATTTAGCTTGTCAAATTCCAAAAGCAAGTGTCACATAGTGGCTAGTACTTGCCTTAAATGTATAATTATAAAATATTTCATGAATAACATATTAATAACTACTAACTATATTTTAATTATGGTATGTGAAGGTTTTATTGATCAAGAAAATATGTAATTATATCTTACCCATATTGACTTTAATCATAATATTAACCATAAAATTAATACTAATTAAATCCTAACCCTATAACCCCAATTTAAATCTTAGGAACACCATGATCCTAATTCAATTATTATTTAATAAGTACATTAGATTAAGAATTGTATTTCAAATTTGAAAACAAGGCTTGTAATAAAATAATATAATAAACCATTTAAATTTTCAAAAAAAATAAAATTTTAATAATCCTTTTTTAATTTTATAATATTATTAAATATAACATGTAAATATAAGATTTTCTAAAATGACAATAGATAATTTAATAAAATGAAAAATATATTAAAAAATGTACTTAAATAATAAATTAAAGATCAAAGACAAATTTTATAATAATTTTAAACTAAAAAAAATCTTTTTAATTTTAATAATTTAATTATTATTTTTCTTTATTTTTTAATGTGATGAAGAGATGAATATAAATAATGTTATATATTAACAATAAGATGATAGGAAAAATCTAGAATGATAAAGAAAACCTTACAACATTTGATTAATAAATATTAAAAAAAAATTAATACTCTTCACAACCCAATATGAATTAAATAAGAAAACAATTAAACTAGCTTATATATATTTAATAATAGATATAGAATAAGCCGAGAGGTATCCTTCTAGAGGTGCCTATTTTTTTATTGATTTATCAACATTAAAGTGCAATAGCCTCGAGAAGGATACCTCTCGGCTTATTCTATATATATTATTAAATATATATAAGCTAGCAGCAGTTGCAGCATGAATTGAAACACATGACATAAATTAATTTCAATATATATATATTGTTGTATAGTTTAGGATTCTATTTGGTTCAATTCTAGATTTATAATTATAGTTAGGATTGGAATCAAAATGGTAGGCCTAATTCAATAAGGATTAGGGTTCATTATGGTTTACTATTAGGGTTAGGATTTGATTTGGTTTAAAATAGTAGGCCTAATTCAATAAGGAATAGGGTTCATTTTGTCTTGCTATTAGGGCTAGGGTTATGGTTGTAGTTAGGGTTTACATCATTGTTTAGGTTAGGTTAATGGTCAGGGTTTGGATTTACATCATGTTTAGTGTTACGGTTAGTGTTAAGATTGTGATTAGGCTAGGATTTAGGGTTATGGTTAGATTATGTGTAGGGTTATGGTTTATATCATAGGGCTATGATTAGGGTTAGGATTATAGTTAGGGTTTACATCATTGTTAGGGTTAGGTTAATGATTAGGGTTTGGATTTACTTCATGATTAAGATTAGGGATAGGGTTAAGATCGTGGTTAAGCTTTGGATTTATCTTTGTGGTGAGGATTATGTCTAGGGTTAAGGTTGGAGTTAGGATTATAGTTAAGGTTTACATCGTTGTTAGGGTTAGGTTAATGGTTAGGGTTTATATTTACATCATTGTAAGGGTTAAGGTTCTAGTTAGGCTTAATTTTTAGGTATATGGTTAGGATTATCTCTATGATTAGAGTTTATATCATAAGGTTAGGGTTATGATTGTAGTTAGGATTAGGGTTAAGGATTAGGTTTAGGATTATAGTTAGGGTTTACATCATTTTTATGGTTAGGTTAATGGTTAGGGTTTGTATTTACATCATGTTTAGTGTTACAATTAATGTTAAAATTGTGGTTAGGATTAGGATTTATGATTATGGTTAGTTTTACATTTAGGGTTAGGGTTTATATCACAACATTAGGGTTAGGATTAGCATCAGGGTTAGGGTTAGGGTTATGGTTAAGTTTATGATTGTGGTTCAAAGGATTAATATTTAGAATTATGGTAAGGGTTATGTCTATGGTTAGGGTTTATATCATAGGGTTAAGGGTTAGGGTTAGGATTATAGATAGATATTACATCATTCTTAGGTTTACATTAATGGTTAGGGTTAGGGTCGAGGTCAAGATTATGTTTAGGCTTATGATTTATGGTTAAGCTTACGATTATCTGTAGGGTTAGGGTTATAGTTGTGTTTTGTATCACTTTTAGGGTTAGGTTAATGGTTAGGGTTTGCTTTTACATCATGGTTAGGGTTAAGGCTAGGGTTAGGGTTAAGATTGTGGTTATGCTTAGGATTTAGGATTTATATCATAGGGTTAGGGTTAGGATTAGGATTATGTTTATGGTTTATATCATTGTTAGGGTTAAGTTAATGGGTATAGTTCGGATTTACAACATGGTTAGGGTTTGGCTAATGGTTATGGTTTGCATCACTTTTAGGGTTAGGTTAATGGTTAGGGTTAGGATTGTAGTAAGGGTTTACATCATTGTTAGGGTTAGGTTAATGGTTAGGTTTTAGATTTAGGGTTTAAGGTTAAAGTTAGGGTTAGGGTTACGATTATTATTAGGGTCAGTTTTAATGTTATTGTTATGATTATTTATAGGGTTAGGGTTTATATCATGGAGTTAGGATTAGGGTTGGGATTAGGATTTATGATTATGGTTAATTTTATGTTTAGGGGTACGGTTTATATCACAATGTTAGGGTTAGGGTTTATATTAGAGGGTGAGAGTTAGGGTTAAGGGTTAGGGTTAGGATTATAGTTAGGGTTTACATCATTGTTAAGTTTAGGCTAATGGTTAGGTTTTAGATTTATATCATGGTTAGGATTAAGGTTAGGGAAAGGGTTAAGATTATGGTTAGGCTTAGGATTTAGGGTCACATTTATGATTTTTTCTAGGGTTATGATTTATATTTATTGTTATGGTTATGGTTTGTATTTATATTTATGGTTTACATCACTTTTAGGGTTAGGTTAATGGTTAGGATTAGGATTGCAGTACAGTTTTACATCATTGTAGGGTTAGGCTAATGGCTAGGTTTTGGATTTAGGGTTAAGGTTAGGGTTAGGTTTACAATTCTTGTTAGGATTAGTATTTAGTGTTATTGTTATGATTATTTCTAGGGTTAGGCCTTATATCATGGGATTATGATTAGGGTTAGGATTAGGATTTATGATTATGGTTATTTTTGTGTTTAGGGTTAGGGTTAGGGTTTATATCACAACATTAGGATTGTGGTTAAGGGTTTAAGGTTTATATTAGAGGCTTAGAGTTACGGTTTTAAGAGTTAGGGTTAGGATTGTAGTTAGGGATTACATCATGGTTAGGGTTAGGCTAATGGTTAGTGTTTATATCATTGTTAGGGTTAAGTTAATAGGTACAGTTTGGATTTACAACATGGTTAGGGTTAGGATTGTAGTAAGGGTTTACATCATTGTTAGGGTTAGGTTAATGGTTAGGGTTAGGATTGTAGTAAGGGTTTACATCATTGTTAGGGTTAGGTTAATGGTTAGGTTTTGGATTTAGGTTTTAAGGTTAGAGTTAGGGTTAGGGGTTAGGATTTAGGGTTTTATATTAGAGGGTTAGAGTTAGGGTTTTGGATTTAGGGTTTTAAATTAGAGGGTTACAGTTAGGGTTAAGGGTTAGGGTTAGGATTGTAGTTAGGGTTTACATCAATTTTAGGGTTAGGCTAATGGTTAGGGTTTTGATTTATATCATGGTTAGGGTTAAGGTTAGGGATAAGGTTAAGATTATGGTTAGGCTTAGGATTAGGGTTACGTTTAGGATTATCTCAAGGGTTAGGGTTTGTATCATATGTTAAGTGTTAGTGTTAAGGGTTAGGGTTAGGATTGTAGTAAGGGTGAAGTTAGGGTTATATTTAAGTTTAGGGTCAAGTTATGGTTTAGAGTTCAATCAGGTCTAGATTAGAGATATTGTCAAGGGTTTTATTATGGTAAGGTTTTCATTATAGTTAGGGTTTGTATTTTTTTAATGTTGTTAAATGAATCAATAATTAGTTTTAGAATAAATTTAAAACTAAAACAATGATTAGAGTATTCTTTTAATGTTTATCAAATCCTAATGGTAATCAAAGCAAAATATTAATGAAGGGTTTAACCTTTATGATATAATTTTAAAAATTTAAAAATTATATTGTTAGAGTTAACTTTAAGGTTAGGTTAGGGTTGGCATTCAATTAGAGAGATTAGGTTTAGGGGTTAAGGTTATAGTTAAGTAGAGTTTAGTTTGAAGGTAAGGCTAGTAGGTAACTATTGTAGGATAATGCATTCATAACACTTATAATCATTTTTTATAAAATATTAAAAGAATCTTTATTACTATGTACTTTTCTTATGAATATTTTGTTTCCTTATTTATTTATTTTAAAATAAAACTTAATCTTATGCTTTTAGTTGCGAAATTGAAAAAAGAAAAGAAACTAATCTAAATATATTAACAAAATTTCTATTCTACCCTTTTTGTTTTTGCATGAAAAAAATTTCAAATAATGGTAATCAAACCAAAAAATTAATTAAGGGTTTAAACTTTTATGATATAATTTGCAAAATTTAAAAACTATATGATTAGAGTTAACTTTAAGATTAGGTTAGGGTTTGCATTTATTTATTTAGAGGTTAAGGTTATAGTTAATTAGGGTTTAGTGTTAAGGTAAGGCTATAAATAGGTAACTATTGTAGGATAATGCATTCATAACACTTCTTGTCATTTTTTATAAAATATTAAAAAAGTCTTTAATATTATGTAATTTTCTTATGAGTATTGTTTTTCCTTATTTGAATTTTTTTATGAAATAATTACCGTGAAGCTTTGTTCTAATGAAATAAATACATTTTAAAATATCTTCAAAGTTTATTATAATTAAAATATAGACATTTTAAAATAGTTCAAAGTTTCTTATAATTAAAATTATCTTACCCATAACCTTTAATTAATTTAGACATATAACATTTTTATTCTACCTTTTCTTTTTGCATGCAAATCATTTCAGATTTTAAAATTGAAATAAATTCATTGTTTTTAATTGTTAAATGAATCAATAATTAGTTGTAAAATAGATTTACAACTCTCACTGGCATCTTGCATTCCTTCTGCAATGCATTGATCTCCTCATTTTTGCAATTCAAATGAGTTTATTAAAATTGAAAAAAGTTATTCATAAAGATAATGAAAACATACTATGCAACATATACAAAAATATAAAATGCAAAACCCTAAATTAAATACAACAAAACCAAACATTATATAAAAACCCTAAATCTTTTGAAAGTGAATAAATGCCAACCTAGAAAAATTCACAAATGAATAAATGTTAAAGAATCCCTCTACAACCCCAATCCAGATCAACCCTCCTCTACCCGTGACTTAGTTAAAATGACGCATTGAAAATAGGATATCTACTTTTTCGGTTTTTAATTTCTTACTTTTCTTTTTATCATTCTTAAGTAGATTAAACTTCTTTAAAACTACTCATTATTTTCATTCTATCTTTTTTGTAAATTTGGACTCACCTTCATGGATCAAAAGAGATATTAAAATAAAATGATGCATTGAAAATAGGATATCTATTTTTTAGTTTTTTTAATTTCTTACTTTTTCTTTTTATCATTCTTAAACAAAGTTTCAATCACAATCTATTGAAAGAATTAATTTTTAAACAAAGTTTCAATCACAATCTATTGAAAGAATTAATTTTTAAACAAAGTTTCAATCACAATCTATGACAAAAAACTTCTAGACATTGCTAAGTGCTCCTCGATTTAAAAACTACCATTAAAACTACAAATATGAACTAGATTTAGTAATTTGTTTTTCAGTGTGTGCACCATAACTTTTTTTTTTTTTTTTCATTATAATTGCTAGAACAAGGTTTTTTACAGATACTTTTTTTTGCAAATCTATTTATGGTATAAAAATATGTGCTTTCATCCACGAAGCAACATCATCGTACATGCACATAAACACCTTACAAATCTATGGAGAAACAAATAGCGGAGTAGAAACCCTAATCTCTAGGGTTAGGGTTTCAAAATTCACTACCTTGCAAGTTTGACTGGCTTGGTTGTACATGAAATGCAGGTGGAGGAGTTTGCCCCTCTGAGTTACAATTGTTTAGACCATTTTCTTGCCCCTTCGAGTTACAATTTTCTTCATCATTTTCCAGATTTGTAAGCTACAGGATGGAATAGACAAATATTAGTGTTACAAAGTTTAGCTGGAATTTGTATCCTTTTCATATTATTGATTTTGTAATTCTTCTGAAGATATCATTTGACTGTAAAAGTCTTTAACCAAATGAATGAATTTGTAGGTAATACCGACCCATTCCTTGAGAATAAAGCACTTATGCTGGAATCCAAAGCACTTATGCTGGAATCCAATTACCTGTACACAACCAAGATCAAAGTAAACACATTTAGGAGATGAAGACTAACCAAGATCAAAGTAAACACATTTAGGAGATGAAGACTCAGTATGTGTAGATTTCTAGATTCAGTTTTGCAACATTTTATAATATCAATATTTTGGATCATATTTCCATGATCCTATAAGATAAAATTGGTTTCATTTAAACTGATTTTATTTTGTTTTCATATCTAAAACATTGATGTTGGTAAATATTAAGAATCAAAACCAGAGATCAATGCATACTGAAATTGGTAAATATTAAGAATCAAAACCAGAGATCAATGCATACTGAAATTATAACGTGTGGAAAATTCATGCTGTTAATAGATAACATCTATTTTAAGAAGAAAATTAAATGCTTGTGTCAATGTTGCTTTCTGTCTTTGAGCGTTCATATTTTAAGACTTCTATCTGTTTTGAAACACCAAGTAAAAAGAGGTAAACTTATCAGTATACAATATTTTTTATTCATAACCCAGTTGTTTTGGTGTAAATGTTTCCACATCTTCTATTGTTTTCATATTGTAGGTTTGTTGAATCAATCCAGATAGCTTTCAGAAGTTGAATATTAATATGCTGATGATTTTGCAAATAAAATAGATTCAACAAACCTACAATATGAAAACAATATTACATACCTCTATGTCACAATGAAACTTCACAATTGATCCCTTTGAAGAATGGTGCACTACCGTTTTTGCAATTTTTAATTATCGAATGGAATGAAACTGTCTCGTAAGCATTTTGAAAACCAAATCTATTAATCTATTAATTATTTTACTTTCTATATTAGTTAATTATTATTTTAAACCTTAAATAATTGAAAACCAAATGACCGTGAAAATTATTGAAAACCCCCAAATGTTGACGCATAAATTTGCTGCCATTGTAGAAGCCTCTCGGCTTAAATATATAATAATTATCATAATATTATTTTTTAAAATTATGTTATAATGAAAAAAAATTAAAAATATTTTTCTTAAAAATATGATTTTTAAAAAAAAGTTAATTGACTTAAAATTATTTTTATTAAATATATATTTTAAATAAAAAGTATATTATTTATTAAAACATATGAAACTTAAGTGCAAATGTAAAAATACTAAAAATATCGTTAGTTAAACAGTTTGTCTTCCAAAATAAATTATTTTGTGTATAACAACTCAATTGCATTTGGCCAATCAGTGTGGAGAAAAATATATTTTAGAATTTATAAAGTTAAAAAATATGCATAAGAACAAAATATATTTTAAAAACAAAATAATAGTTGGTAATAATTGGTTAAAATCAGTTTTTTTAATAACTATTTAAGTCTTAAAAAAAAATTCATTACAATAGTATTGCCTAAAGACAAGTACTAATAAAAACGGAATTCTTTGAACCTGGTACTGAGTACTCACATGATTTCACATTGGATGAAAATTTTTAAAACTTGTATTTCCTTTTTCAATTTGGCTGATTTGATTTGATTTAGTTTTTATGAAGACAAAACATTCAAAACACGGTTATGACCTATGTAGACCTTTTACATGAGTTGTCTTGTCTGTACAGATAGTTGGAGCAGGTAGCAGAAGAGGTTGATTGTTTGTGCAGTTTGCAATGTATGGTTATGTTGGTATAAGCTTCAGGAAACTTTCAAGCAATCTTTCATTGATAAAAATGGACGAAAGAAAAACCATCGTACCTTTTTAGTTGAATGGTTTTCTGTTGTTCAGAGAAATATGGATGAGGAAAAGGAACGTTGATTCTGTGCAAAAACAAATACCATAAAGGAAATTAATGTAAGGAGAGAACCCAGTTTGCAGATTTTATGTATATCTTTTCCTCCTTATTTGCACCAAGTCATTTCAAGCAAAATGTCTCACGGTAAGAAAAAAGAGAGCCAGACCGAATAGTTCATAATATTGTAACTCCCAGCAGGGTTGCAATTAAATAAATAAATAAACCATGCAAGCGAGGATTGCAGAAATACCTGAAAAGTAAGGGAAGACTGTAATTATCAAAGAACTCCTTAGCCGCAACGTCAGTTACAGGTCCTTTTAACAAACACAATGATAAGGCACAGACATAGGCAATGTATGTTAAGGTTGAATAAATTTGGTAGCTAAAGATGCTGCCACTTAAACTACAGTTAATCATGCAAACTCGATATCACTTTAATGATTTTATCTATTGTTTACACTATCTCATAAATCCATCCAATATCCCGAATTGAGGTGCATTAAAGAACACGATTTTAGGTTTGAATAACAAAGGGATCTGAAAGCTTTTCCAAACACTCCTTCAGTAGTAGAACTTTAAGTGCAAATGCAAATAAATACGCGATAATTTAAGCTTGTAAGCAATAGATATCTTTAAAAAAAAAATCACCGACAGTACAATTTCAAGAGAAAAATTTAAAAATTCGACGAAATCAATAAACTAAAGCTAAATGTAAAGCAATAAAGCTGAAATGCAACCTTGATTCTCTGCAATGCGTAAACAATGAATTAGCAAACACAAATCAAATCAATTTCATACTATACATTCCCTGTAATGCATGTCAGACAATATGAAATAAACAAATGTAAAATACGTACAATGACGAGATTAAATCAGAAATTCGCAGAGTTAGTAGCTCGCAGAGTAGTAGGTAGGATGTTTGCAAATGTAAAGAGCAGAAGATAACATGCAAATTCGAAGCTTATGATGCAAGCTGGAAGGTTTAATGTTGCTTACTTACAAAGAGGACACGTCAACCAAATATCGTGAATGGTGGACTCACGTTCTTCCAGTTCATCGTACCATAGTCAGCAAGTTCATTTCCGAGATTTACTCTCTACAAAAATAAAACTTTTATTTCACGGATGCCTGCCATTGTAGTCTACGCCTCTCCACGTAATTATGGAAATTTATTTTTATATTATAATTTTTTTATAAAAATATATTATATTAATTTATTAAAAAATAGTGATATGGGATCACCTTTGAAACATTTACATAACTATTATATATATCTTTAATGAATCTATATTTTAGTTATACCTATCTTTAGAAAAATATAGGTAAAGTACAATCAAAGTAATCCTGAGACGTGTCTTCCAACATGAAGGACAATAATTAGATAAGCATGTCAAACATCAAATTTAAATTTATAATAATGTTTTTTAATGTTATGAAAAATAATGATTATAGTATTTTAATTATTTAATTTGTTTGTAATTTTGAAGTTTAAATAGGTTAAGCGTTCAATCAAGGTTGAATGAAAATTTGTTTGTAATTTTAGATTGTTTGGTCTAAAATGGTTGAATGAGAATTAGGGTTACTCTTATAGTTGAATTAGGGTTAGTGTTGTTACTTATAAATTTTAAAACTTTTGGTAACTCACGGACCTTTATTGACTCTCCTCCTTGACCCCCCTTGTCGCGACTTTCCTGAGTTTCTTAATCTCTGTTGCGGGGTTCTTAACTTTTAGAACTATCCAACCACCCGACTTGCTTAGGGGAGTCTGCAGGAAGTCAACGCCATTAGGAAGTCGGACTTGTGGTTGCCTTTGAAAAGTTTGATGGTTGTGAACTTGCCCGATCCTCCGATATCTTTTATGTTGTGTAAAGGCTAGGCCTCTCTGAAATTTTAAAGGGTACCTCCGATTTCAAAACAAGGACATTCTTGATGATGTAATTTCAGGCTTATTTAGTACCCTATTGGGGTGGTAGCACAAGTGATGGTAAAGATAAGTCATGCTTGGGCGTCGCCAAAAATTAAATAAACCTATCAAGTTGATAAGAATAACTGTTTCTTGCTGCTACTCTTTTAGCCTCATCAGCTGACACGTCATGCACGACTTCTAGGAAACAAATCAAGGGAAGATTTAAAAAGTACCATCATTAACAACAATTAAGCAACTAAGGACACAAAAAAAGGTGGCAGCATGTGTTACTACATTTGATGCTGTTATTTTAACAGAAAAGATTAAAGATAGCTAAAAGAGGAGATAGTCATGATTTGCCCACATCAGAATGGTTTTGCCTCATGATGGTGAGTTGCCATTTCACAACCCAAATTTGAATTGGCCAGAGAAAGAGCCAAAGGATATAGTCTGACAGTTACGATCTTTTGCATGGAAAGCACGTACTGATTTCAGTGAATAGAGGAAGGCTACTGATATATTAGGAAAGATTGCATAGCAAGCTAAAAACCATGAACAATGCTTGCAAGACAAGCTCACAACAGGAAGGAACTTGGATAATCACATTCAATAAGATGGTGCTTAAAGCTAAGAAAGGCCCTCTAGTGTAGCAAGATGTTGAGGAATTGTAGGAAGATATCATCATGGACTTCACTACTTTTTCCAAGCTATTGTACTCGATGAGGAAGAGTATAGAGATCTCCTTCTCACATTGATTGAAGAAGAGGAAATAGCAGAAGAGATTGACAAACGGATTACAGAACACCACCCGAAACCCGATGTTGGAACCTAAGTCCAATGACTTTATAGCCTTGTGGTTTTGTGATGTGATTTAGATTTTGTTGCTTAGTGGATCTTTTTCTGTTTTGAGAATGATTACATTCAAGACTGTTATCTTTAAAGAAACCATTTCTTGGAACGAAGGGACTTGGGATAATAGTTATAAATAAGTTAATTAGTAGATTTAGTGGGATCTTTTGGGAAAACTTTGTTTTACTCTTAAGAGCAATCAAAGTCTGGAAAATCTAAATAGTGTTTTGTATTCTATGTATGCCTTTACAAATCTTTTTGGTTAAAAGCTCTTTCCTTATTTGCTTTTGGGTTAAAATCATTTCAGTTAATTCTTTATTCATTGAATATCATATGACGGTAGTTGCCACCTTGTAAAATAAGTAGAGAATCAGTCAGTAGATAGTTTGTTTAGACTGGTTCAACTGTGGTTACATTTGTCACCATTGTGGGCGTGAGAATATAGAGCTAGGTGATAAATATGTTAACCAACAAATTTTGGGTGACTCTACTGGGGATGAAACTAGAAGATTTATGAGAGCTAGTGGTTCTTATTACTAAATCAGTGCATGCTTTCCTTTGGAAACATTTTAAACATCTTTTGGGAAGAAGACTAGTGACTCTGTTTGTGTATAGACTCAGAGGAGGGTTATAGGCCAAACTTAAGTTAATAGATGGTTAAGATTTGAAAGAGAATGTCAGTCAAATATTGTCTCACCATGTGAATACTTTTGGGGAAGAAATTAATGGAAACTAAGATATTTTGTCGGGGATTACATATGTGCATCATTGTTAAGAGATGCGCATAGAAGATACAACCAATTAAGCTATTTTAGAAAAAGGATCCTATTAGATTTCAGCCGAAGAGACACGGGAATCGTCCTCGTCTGATTCCTTTGCCCTGATAAGAAGAAGTTCCAAAGCTATGCAGTCAAAATTATCCATGCGAAACACCCAAAAAAAAAGTACACTTGATGGGAAGTGTAAAGGTCGAGTCATTTTTGACATGCACACCAGTTGAGTCTAAAGAGCTATCGTGCAGTATCTCTAGAGAAGAGATGACATCAGAAGAACTCAGAAGGGTTTATGTTTTAAGCTGGCTCTGGCAAGGTTTTGAAGGTGACTTTTGATGTGGTATAATTGATGATAAAGGTCACATCTCTGAGGTTGAAGTAGAAAAGTTCATAAGCATTTCTTGTGGAGTTGAAAAGAAGCTAACACCGCCTCAAGTCACCCTCTGAGATGAGCTCCTATGTGCAAGGGCAGATGAAGTTTTTCAAAGGTTCGATCCTATGCTTTTGGAATATGACAATCAAATGTCATCATGTGCAACACGAATGAGCTCTTTTCTAACTTTGGGTAAGCCAAAAGAGGGTTCTCTTTCTGATGGTCCTCTTATTGACTTGGTTGGCTTTGTTTGAGGCATAACACTTGGAGAAGATCTCCTCTCCTATTCTAGAGAGCAGCCCCCGTCCCTGGGGAAAGGGATTGAATGGAATCCTTTAAATTCTCTGTATTACCCTATAGAATCTTATGAGGATGACAAGGCAAGGGATAGCCCTTTTTTTGAAGTGACAAATCTTTAGCTGGTTAAGCATCTATTATCCCTCCATAACTCTAATGAACCTGAGAGACGAATCATTAAAGATAGCTCTAAGGATGACATGAGTTTAATTCTTTATGTTGCCGTGGAGAAATTGGAAGTGAAGATGTTTGTTTCCTGAGTGCCTCTGTTGATGATTATTTGTCTATTAATAAAATCACTGATAAACCCTCAACCGTTGAGAATCTTGAGCCATCACCAAGTAAATTCTACATGCTGGCCTATGGTAGCTATGTTGACATCTTAAATCAAAGTTGGGAGGTATATAGTCTGAGACAGAATATACTGGCTACATCTTTCGAGAAGGATCATTTCCAGTCACCGCAAACAAGTTATGAAAAAGTAATGGGTTTGGTCCCAGAGGTCTATCATGAAGAGTGAATGTCTGGGAATAAATGCATCTAAAGAAACTTTTGTGCAGCCATAATTGGAAGTCTTGCTCTGGAGTTGTCATCAAACGTTATTCGTCTTTCATCATGTCATATGTCTAAAGCTTTCTATTCCATACATGTATATATTTCTCCCAGCCCATAAATGGTTTCGCTTGAGTAGCGTATGCTCCTTTAATATAAGGTCCTTATGGCTGTGTATATATCTAGGTCCTATTTTTGGCATGTTGTAGGTGTAGCTTGTTTCAACATTCCAGTTTTGGCTTGTTTGTTTTGGTTTATGCCCAATCGCCTCTCCTCCCTATTTCCAAGCAACAACCTTCTTTCTATTTCACCTGACTCTATTGTCCAATTTTTATGCACTGGTCTGAGTTCTGAGATTCTTTGCGTCTTGCTAGTCTTAGTCCCCATTCAGAGCCTATATGTTACCTATAAATTTTTAAAATTTTGGTAAGTCGTGAACCTTTATTGACTCCCCTCCTTTTCCCCCCTTGTCATGACTTTCTTGAGTTTCTTAACCTCTGTCGCAGGGTTCTTAACTTTTAGAGCTACCCGACCATCCGACTTCCTCAGGGGAGTCTGTAGGAAGTCGACACCATTAGGAAGTCAGACTTGTGGTTGCCTTTGAAAAGTTCGATGGTTGTGAGCTTGCCTGATCTTCTGATCCTCCGATATCTTTTATGTTGTGTAAAGGATAGGCCTCTTTGAAATTTTAAAGGGTACCTTTGATTTCAAAACAAGGACATTCTTGATGATGTAATTTCAAGCTTATTCAATACCCTATTGGGGTGGCAACATGAGTGATGGTAAAGATAGGTCATGCTTGGGCGTCACTGAAAATTAAATAAACCTATCAATTTGATAAGAATAACTGCTTCATGTTGCCACTCTTTTGGCCTCATTAGCTGCCACATCATGCACTGCTTCCAGGAAACAAATCAAGGGCAGATTTAAAAATTCTTGTCATTACATGCATACTACATTTGATGTTGTTATTTTTGTAGAAAACATTAAAGATAGCTAAAAGAGGAGATAGTAATGATTTGCCTGCATCAGAATGGTTTTTGCCTCATGATGGTGAGTTGCCATTTCACAACCTAGATTTGAATTGGCTAGAGAAAGAGCAGGAGGATATAGTTTGACAGTTACAATCGTTTGCATGGAAATCATGTACTAATTTTACTGAATATAGGAAGGCTGTTGATATATTAGGAAAGATTGCAGAGCAAGCTGAAAACCACGAACAATGCTTGTAGGACGAGCTCGCAACATGAAGGAACCTAGATAATCGCATTCAACAAGATGGTGCTTAAAGCTAAGAAAGGCCCTTTGGTGCAGGCAAATGTTGAGGAATTGCAAGAAGATATCATCATGGACTTGACTGACTTTTTTCGAGCTACTATACTTGATGAGGAAGGGTTTACAGATCTCCTTCTCACATTGATTGAAGAAAAGGAAATAGCGGAAGAGATTGACAAATGGATTGTAGAACAACACCTGACACTCGATGCTGGAACCTGAGTCCAATGGCTTTATAGCCTTGTGGTTTTGTGATGTGATTTAGATTTTGTTGCTTAGTGGATCTTTTTCTATTTTGAGAACGGTTACGTTCAAGACCATTATCTTTAAAGAAATCGTTTCTTGGAATGAAGGGACTTGGGATAATAGTTATAAATAAGTTAATTAGTAGATTTAGTGGGATCTTGTGGGAAAAATTTGTTTTACTCTTAAGAGAAAAAAATTCTTTAAGTATATTTCTATTTTACTGTTTTGAATATAGAAAAACTGCTAGTGGCTTTCAGATATCCGTAATCTTTGAATTATGATGTGTGGATGCTTTCTATTCTTTTGAAAGGTTATCAGCAGGTGGATTTATATTTGAGATGGTGAATGATTTAAATTTTCTGTTGCTGCAAGAATATTATCTGTGAATTATATTTTGCGATGATTTGGTTGATTCAAAGTTTGGAAAATCTAAATAGTGTTTTATATTCTATGCATGCCTTTACAAAGCTTTCTAGTTAAAAGCTCTTTCCTTATTTGCTTTTGGGTTAAAAGCAGTTAATTCTTTATTCATTGAATATTATATGAGGTAGTTGCCACCTTGTAAAATAGGTAGAGAATCAATCAGTACTGGTTCAACTGTGGTTAAATTTGTCACCGTTGTGGGCATGAGAATATAGAGTTAGATGATAAATATGTTAACCAACAAGTGTATACTTACGGTTAAGTTTACAATTCAATCAAAGTAAATGTGTAATTGAGGTTAGGGTTAGAATTAAATATGGGTTAAAATTTACCAAAGGTGAGGGTTAAATTTTAGTTTAATTATAGTTCAATTATTGTTGAGGTGATAGGTTTGCATTAGTTGAAGATATTTACTGTAGTATTTAAGGGAGATTATCTAGCATAAGTAGAATATGTAATAATTTATTTTGTTGACGCTCTCTTATTTTTTATAAATATATACATGGTGGAGCCAAACTCATTCAAAGTGCACACATATAGATCTAGACTTTTTCATAAAAGATATTTTCTTTAAAGATTTGAAGCCACACATGACAATAATTATGAAGATTTCAATCCTTCAATTAAAAAAACCTACTTTCATTAAAAAATATGGCAACAAAACATCCTTTTAACATAAACTTAAATACCATAGGAACATAAAAAGATGAAGCAAAATTTCATATAATCTTTGCAGAACTTATTTCTTTCCATTACATATCATTAAAAATATATTAAATTTCATAATTATCTATCATTAATAATTACCTAACATTAATAATATCTCAAGAAAAAATTGGCATTGATGATTGACAATGAAAATTTACAGTTGCCAACAAATTTTAACTTGCAGGCATGGTTTATTTGAAGTTGTAGGCTAAGCTATGATTCATCCACATCAATTTTTTTTTAAAAGAGTTAATAAGAAAAATTATGATAGAATTGTATAAACCCCCTTTCAATTTTTCTTTTATGGACAAAATCATAACAATAATATAATTTACATATAGAACATTTTTTTTCTTCTCTACTTGACATAAGCCACAACAACCCATGGCCATACTAAAAAACCCTATTTTAAAAATCTCTACAAAACCCTAATGAACATTTAAAATTGAAAACTTTAATATCTATGCTTGGTAGAATAATATTTGGGAGATATGACAAGCCCATGACCATTTCCGATGCCTCTATGAATATTCTCAACGATGTTGATGAACCCTTCCTTGTCTTTAAGAGCCCAATTGATCTTGTTATTATTACCTATCCCCAAATCGATCATAATGTGCTTATTGTGGAAGAAGAACATGATAGTGTAGGGGTTGTAGAGCTCATATATGTATGTTGTCCAATCATTTTTTGACCATCTTTTGTGATATAAATCTACATCACAAATTTCAAATACTTAAATACAAGGGAAAATAACTTGAGAAAAATGCAACTATTGCATGGCAAAAATCATTAAAATTTAGATATAGTGTTTTTAGAATTAAAAATATAAAATATATAGCTAGAAAAATATGTTATTGTATGCAAGATGTAGTACCCCTCCTTGTTCAGACTCTTTTTGTATGTTTTTGATTGACTTCAGTGGAACATTATTGTATATGGATTCAAATTTTTATGCGATCTTATTTCATGCTTTATCTGGATTTGTGGTGTATGATTTTATGGAGTATCTCAGTGCTTATGATTAATGTCATTTTATGGATCATTATCATGGACTGACACTCTTACCTTAAATGTGCGATGCGTTATTTATGTGTTGCATGTTTGCATGTGTATGGGATGCGTGAAGATGATTTTCCTTCACTCACTCTGGTGAGACAGGGAACGTCACGACTCTCCTTCATCGGTGTGCATGCTGTGTCTGTTTATATATATATATATATATATATATATATATATATATATATATATATATATATATATATATATATATATATATATATATATATATATATTTGTCTATATGCACATGTGGTTCTTTGGTGCAGGACATTGCAAGTACAAGTATCGGGTAGGTACGGGGTATCAACTCCACCTGGTTTCACAGGTCTGAGCATGCCTTATATGTCCGATGGGAGTGGAGGAAATAGTTGTTGAACCCTAACTTGACCCGCAGTTACACCCATGTGAGTGTTGTCAGTCGGTTGTCTTTCTCGTCTGGCCAATATGCGAGTCACAGTGCTTTGGTTTGGTCGTTTGTGAGTCATCATTTGATCATTCTTCGTCTTGCGTATTTTCGTTCATCTGAATGGTTATTTAATTGAATAGATGATTCTATCTTATGTTGGTGTAATTAGTTAATTATTATGCTCTAAGATTATTGATTTAGTTAAATTAATGATTTGCTAGATTAAATGGTTAAATGGCTTATTTCATTGTGTAAAGTGCATTAATATATATTGGAAGGAAATAAATAATTGCCTAAGCCATTTAAATGTTAAATGATTATGTTGAAGGAAAGTATTATGGAAAATAGAAAATAAAATTAAAAGCTTTTCTTTTTACCTTCCCATTTGACTTTTTCATTTTAATTGTTGGAAAAGAATTGTTTTTGCAAAAAGAGGAAAATCTGATTGCTATTTACTTTTTATATAATTTAATCTAATTGGTGGAGAAAACTTTCAACCTAGACAGTTTAGGTTGAAATTATTTTTCCCATATATTCCTGGAAATTCACGAGAAAAAGAGGTAGAAAATTGGGAAGAGAAATTTGGAAAAACATTCTGAAAGAGGAGCTGGAATTTGATTTGGTTTGCAAGAACTGGGATTCTTCCACCATTTTGCTTCTAATTTGCTTCAAGGCTGGATAATCTCTTCTTGTTTTGAAATTTAAATTTGGTTTTTCAGTTGCTTCCTGTGTATGAAAGAAAAAACAAATCTTCTTGTAGAATCTTGTGGAATGATTGAAATGGAAGAAGAAATGCCTATTATTGTTGATTTTGTGAAGCTTATATCATATGATTTCTTATAGGAAGTAAATGGTTCATTTCTCTATTTGTTGTATGTTTTTGTTTTCTTGAAAATCAACTTCTTGGATTGCCTCTTCTATTTTGAATAGAATGAAGTAGATTTAGCTTGTCGTGTGCTTCCTAGTATCTAATTGCCCAAGATTTGGTTATCTATTGGGTTTCTGTGTGTTTATTTCACTGGTTACCTTACTGGAAAATATCCCTTTGAATTTTGGATCTTGGCACTGTGTGTGTGCCCCTGAAATGATCTGGAAATGAATCATTTTTATGTGTAAACGATTTAGTATCATTTTGATTTTTTTTTTAAATGCTTAAGAAGTATGAATTTTGTATTACTATGAACTTTACCTTACCTCGTGGTGAGCTAGTCCCACCACGCGAGTTGATAGTGTCTACTGCCCGCAGGTAGCAGTACTATCGGTCGACAGTACTGCTATGCGGTAACAGTACTATGGGTCGGTAGGATTGTTACCGATCGGTAGCAGTACTACCGGTCAGTAGGACTGCTACCAGTCGGTAGCGGATGCTACCGGCACTACCGGTTGGTAGCAGTGCTACTGGTCGGTAGCGTCTACTATCGGTTGGCAGCAGCACTACCGCGGGTTAGCCTCGACCTCCACGTGACCTTGTACCCTTAGCGGTATAAATTCCTATGTGCTATGAATTTAATTTTTATTAAATAAATTGTTTTTGAAGTGGTTTTTATGTTAAATGAAATAGTCATTTTCAAGTGATTTTTATTAAGTGGATTTATAAAGTTATCTTTGGAAATCAAGGCATGAATTAGTAATTCAAATTGGTTAATTTGGATATATATTCTGGAAATCAATTAAATGCCTCTTACCAATTCATGTTTTTATTCGGTTGGGCATTTGACGTGAATTTTATCCTTCATGGAATATTGATTTGGAAATTGAATAGATGTGAATGGTAAAAGAGTGTTTCATTTAATTTTCAATCAATGATGTTGCAAGTGCTTGTGATGCTGATTTTCTCAAAGATTGTCTGAGTGCAAACTTAGTGAAATTAGCTTTCCTTGCAAGAGTTATATTGTGTTATTTTTGGTCAGTGGTTCAGTCATCCTATGGTGGCATATTTGGTACCTTTGACCAAGTAATATATGATGACTTCATTGTCTTAACCATGTAGTATCTTGCCTTGTGGTTAACCAAGAGTCAGTATGTCCTTGTTTGACCACTTGTTTCTGGATAGTGGTGTTATGGTTGTCTCCTTCGCCATAGGGTCCTTATGGAGTGACCATGTTTGTTTAGTGTCCTTTGAGAGAGTGGATTTCGAATGGGGGTTGCGCCCAAAGTGGTTGGTAGGATGACCCATCGAAAGTCAGATAATAAGTGATAATCTAACTAATTGATTAGGTGGGTAGTCACAAGCATTAATAAAGATATTGTACCTCACGCATAGGTGAGTGCTTGCACTAAGGCTCATAATGTAGTGAGAAGGCCTGGAATGGAAAACCAACCACCTCGTCTTCACGAAAGGCTGGTAGGGTTCGCATGAGACTTAGTTGGAACCAGAGGTTTGGGAAAGGTTACCAAGACAGTGAGTTGGGACCTATGGAGGCCGACCATGGTAACCATCGTAAGCTATGTGAAGAAACTCTCTCTTTAGGTTCACTTGTGTGTGTGATGTCAGTTCACTTGTGTATTTGTGATGTTGAGTCACCTGGATCATTGTGGAGTCGTATGGTGTTGTCATGGAGTCGTATTGTTTTGTCGCCCATGTCATGCTTTTGCTTGCTTGAGGGTCCTCAGCTATCTCCTAGCACAGTGGGGTGATTCCATTTTGGGAATTACATGGTCGGGTGGTAGTGCCACTTCCCATCAGATGTTCTTGTTCGTACCTTCATGTGAGGATTAGCTTCGCGGGTGTTTTCAGTGGTTCGTTGCTCGTGCTCTATCTCATGTTGGAGATTATTGATTTGGAGACCTATGTGGTCATTGTATCATGATCTTTTGTAACCTTGTATTTGGTTAAGTTGTATCTTTATATGTATATTGAGAAGCCATGTATTGGAAGAGCAATGTAATCCTAAGATTGGGATGTTATTTATTAGTTTCCTTTATGTTATGTGTAGATGATTATTGAAGAGAAATTATATTGTTTCCTTTCAATCTTTCAATGGTGTAATCCGTTATTGCATATGGCTTCTTGTGATCATTGAGTTAATGATGGATTATTGGATTAACCTTAATTGTGGAAATTATCTTTTGGTTTTAATTCTTTGTTGGTAACTCTTAAGGAATTTTGGTGTAAGTCTTCCGCTTGTGTTATCATGCATGTTGTGTGTTATGTACCTTTTATGTTTATACTTTAAAAAAATAAAATTTGTTTCACCCTTGTTGTGGGTTTTCATTTGGGGTTCCTAGTGGGGCATTACATTTGGTATCAAAGCCCATGTTTCAACACTGGGTACTCTAGGTTTGTAGTGAGCCCATTCGCCTTGACTTTTTGTGTAGGTCTTGTGTGACTTCCTTGTTTCTTTCCTTGCCTTTGATCAAAAATTTTCTCTCTTGTGCAGTGTTAGGTCATGGCAAGGAAAGCCAAGGGAGGTGGTTGTGTTGGTGGTCGTACTAGAGGTAGAGGAGGAGGATGGGGTCGAGGTTCCAACCGCCATAGTCCTTCGCCACCACCCATTCATGCGAGTGTGGATCGGGATCAGTCGGTTCATTGGGAGGGACCACATTTAGGAGAGAAGGTTCCTGAAAGGGAAGAGATGCGGCAGATTTTTCAGGAGGTGCTAGATAGACTAGGCCCTAGACCTGAGGTAGATTAGCCCATCCATGCCCAGGTAGTGGAGTCCCATCAGCAGATTCCAGAGAGAGAGAGAGAGAGAGAGAGAGATCTCCTAGAGGGAGAGAGGTCCCAGTGGATCAGGATCCAGCTAACATGGGACACATGAGGGACTTGATGAGGTCCAATCCTCCTTTCTTTGATGGTAAAGGTACCAGTCTCAAGGTAGAGACTTGGCTTATCAATTTAGATCAGTGTTTCACCATGTATCCATATGGTAGCAACACAAAGGAAATATGCGCTATCATGCATCTCGAGAGTTTCACATCTATTTGGTGGGGGTTAGAGAAGGAGAGGATTAGTGTGAGCATTAACATCGTGTCATGGGAGATCTTTCTGGAGAGATTCAGGGCACAATTTCTCTCACCCCAGTGGAGGCAGTCGCGAGTAGACGAGTTCTATGCTCTGCACCAGTTTGGGTTGTCAGTTGATCAGTTTGAGCACAGGTTCTATGAGCTCAAATAGTATGTCGGGATCGACAATGATGAGGCTATGCTTGTTCAACACTTCTTGAGGGGCCTTAATGACCACTTCAGTGGAGGAGTGAGAGTTTTTAAGCCTTCTTAAGTAGAGGTAGCCATGGCGAAAGCCATGCTAGTGGAGCAGAATGTTAGTTGTACTCATGGCAGCTAGTCTGGAGTTTAGCTTGGGAGTGATCCTTTCAGTGGGTCTAGAGGGAGAGGGAATCAGTCCCAGATTGTTGCACCTCTTAGGGGTCCTTAGGCACCCACTAAGGGTGGTCAACAGCAGCAGCAATAGCATCCGCTGAGACCGAAGTAGTCTCAGGGTCAGTAGGGTGGCAACTCTTAGTTTCAGAAGAGCGGGAACTGGCAGAAGAGTAGGCAAACTTTTCCAAGGCAGTCCTCTCGGGGTGCATCTCAGGCCCCTAGTGGGGAAAGCTTTCAACAGTCCAATGGGCCATCTAGGAGTAGAGGACCTATTAGAGGAGCTTGCTTCTCTTGTGGTCAGTTTGGCCATAAAGCCGCTCAGTGCCCTCAACGTCCTCACTAGATGAGTAGCTAGAGGCCAGCCGCATTAGAGCCGATAGTGGGGGATGTAGGTAGATCCCATAAAGTATTTGTAGTGGTGGATGACCGCCAGACTGAGCATCAGAGTACCATGATTGAGACTTCAGGTGTGTTGTGTGGTATTCCTATCTCTGTACTTTTTGATTCTGGTGCTTCAGATTCTTTTATTTCTTCATCCATTGTGGAGTAGTGCGGTCTCGTGTCTGCTAAGTAGGAGGATAGGTGGCAAGTAGAGTTGACTACAGGTGTGCGTGTGTTGGTAGATGCCTTTGTTCCCAGTTTTGAGTTGGACCTAGGACCCTTTGTCACTTCAATTGATCTTCAAGTCATTCCTTTGGGATCTTATGAAGCTGTGTTGGGGATGGATTGGTTATCATCTCACAACACTCATGTAGACTGTTGTCTTAAGATAGTAGAGTGTTTAGATGACCATGGTAGGAGAGTGGGGATCGTTGGAGTTCAGCGATCGATATCCTTATGGATGATTTTTGCTATGCAACTTAGGTGGTGTATGCATCAAGGGTGTCAACTTTTTGTAGTTTCTTTTGAGGATGTGGATGAAGAAGAGAGTCGAGAAATTGCTCTTGATGGTCACCCTATTCTTCGAGAGTATGCTGATGTGTTTCCTTTGGATATTCCTGGTATGCCTCCGAAGTGAGACATTGAATTTCACATTGACTTGGTTCCTAGTGCAGAACCCATTTCGAGAGCACCATATTGGATGATTACTCAAGAGTTGAGTGAGCTGAAGTTGCAGGCTGAGGAGTTGTTGGCCAAGGGGTTCATTCATCCTAGTGTTTCTCCTTAGGGTGCACCGGTTATCTTTGTTAAGAAGAATGATGGTTCTCTTCAGCTATGCATTGATTACGGATAGTTGAATAAGGTAACCATCTAGAATCGATATCCATTGCCTCGGATAGATGACCTTTTTGATCAGGTAAAGGGAGCCAAGGTGTTCTCTAAGATAGATCTGAAATCTGGGTATAATCAGTTGTGCATTCATGATGCAGACATTCATAGGATGATGTTTCATACTCGTTATGGTCACTATGAGTTCACAGTGGTACCGTTTGTGTTGACGAATGCGCCTTCAGTATTCATGAGTCTTATGAATGGGGTCTTTCACACCTACCTTGACCACTTTGTCCTTGTGTTCTTGGATGACATATTGATTTATTCTAGATCTATGGAAGAGCATGAGGGTCACTTGTGTTTGGTATTGCAATGCTTGAGGGAGAATCATCTTTTTGCGAATTTAGCGGAGTGTGATTTCTTCTAATCAGAGGTGAGCTATCTTGGTCATATAGTTTCAGGAGAAGGTGTATCCATGGATCCTTCTAAGGTCCAAGCCATTGTTGATTGGCCAACATCGACCAATGTTTTTGAGGTTTGAAGTTTCATGGGTTTGGCCAGATATTACCATCGTTTTGTGTAGAGATTTTCTCAGATAGGCCACCTGATTACTTTTCTTCAGAGGAAAGGAAAAAAGTTTGTTTGGTCAGTGCAGTGCAAATTTTCTTTTTGTACCTTGAAGGAACTCCTTGTTAGTGCTTTGATTTTGGCAGTTCTTGATCCATCCAGATATTTCATGGTGTGCATAGATGCCTCTTTAGAAGGTATAGGTGTGGTGCTTATGCAGGATGGACGTGTGGTTGCTTATGAGTCTCGCAAACTCAAGGATCATGAGTTGAACTATCTAGTTCATGACTTGGAGTTGGTAGCTGTAGTGCATGCATTGGTTAGATGGAGACATTTCCTATTGGGGCATTGATTTGAGCTGCATAGTGATCACCACAGTTTGCAATATATTTTCACGCAGCCGAACTTGAATGCTCGACAGTGAAGATGGATGGAATTCCTCTGCGATTATGATTTCGAGGTTTGTTATATTTAGGGGAAAGAGAATGTAGTGGTAGATGCTTTGAGCCGTAGGCGGCATGAGGTTGCAACATTGTCTTACTTGGTGTGGACTTAAGAGAGAGAATTCTTGGAGTTCTTCCTTAGGACACCTGGTATCAGGATGTGAGAGTCGCGGTAGAGTCTAGAAGACCATTGGAGGGTAGATATTCTGGATATACTCTTGAGTTGGATGGTCTTCTTTGACATCTTGGACGGATCTATGTACCTCCTTTAGAGGGTCTTCGTGTTTTGATCATGACTGAGGTCCATCGTGCACCTTATTCGGCACACCCTGGTGTCAAGAAGATGCACGCAGATCTTAGACATATATATCATTGGGTTGGTATGAAATGTGACATTGTTGATTTTGTGTCGAAGTTCTTAGAATGTCAGCAGTTGAAGGCAGAGCATCAACACCCTGCAGGGCTTTTACAGCCTAATTTGATACCGGATTGGAAATGGGATATCAATTCCATGGATTTCATTGTGGGGTTTCCTGTTTCTTCACGTCATCATGATGCCATCATGGTCATTGTTGATAGATTGACCAAAGTTGATCATTTTGTTCCTATTCGATCTTCTTATATAGCAGCAGTGGTGGCACGCGTCTTCTTGGAAGACATAGTGAGGTTGCAAGGGATCCCAAGGCAGATCATTTCTGATAGAGACCCTATCTTTAGTTCAGCCTTATGGACCTCACTTCAGCATGCTTTGGGAACCTAGTTGAACTTCAGTTCAGCTTATCACCTAGAGTCCGACGATTAGACTAAGCATGTGAATTAGGTCTTGGAGGACATGCTTCACATGTATGTTATGGACCAGCAGTCGCACTAGGAGGAATATATGTGACTTGTGGAGTTTTCTTATAACAATGGATATCACAACTCTATAGGAATGTCTCCCTTCCATGCTTTGTATGGTCCTCCTTGCCATACTCCTTTGAGTTGGGATTGGTTGGAGGATAGGGTGCGTTTAGGACTAGATTGCTTTGTGAGATGGAGCAACGGGTTGAGAAGATTCGTGGGCATTTGGTTGTTGCCCAGGATAGGAAGAAGAAGTATGTCGATGCCCATAGAGTAGATTGTCAATTTCCAGTTGGCGACTGTGTTTTCTTAAGAGTGCATCCGCAGAAGAGTCTGATCCGTTATGGAAAGGGTTCCAAGTTGGCGCCTCATTTTGTAGGCCCTTTTGAGATCCTTGAGAGGATAGGACATGTTGCCTACCGGCTTACGGGTCAGTGCAAGAAGATGAGTCCACTTTTTGGCCAAAAAGTGGAAGTGTTTTCCCTGTTTTTCAGATTTTGTCTCACTTGAGCTTAAATTTTGAAACACTTAGAGATTGAATCTTGAAAAAAGTCAGTAATATAAAAGATAGCTCTCTGAGTGTACTTTTCAAATATGTAATTTATTTTAATACCCACATAATAAAAAATAACTTTTTGAATGAAGTTCTAAAAACTATGTTTTAAAAATGCCTGTTTCAGGACCATACCATGCATGTGTACGACCCACACTTTTTGACACAATTAAAATTATTTTCTCAAACCGTTTTGGGAAATGGTTTGTAACACACTGAAGATTGATGAGCATATTTTTCTGTATTTTTTTTTCAAATATTTTTTTTTTAATTAATTTTTTAATGACCGTAATTATCTTTTTAAAAATTTGACATGTACGACCCACATAATTTGACGTAAACTTAGTATTTTTTGAAATTTTTTTTTTTTAAATTGAAAAGAATTTTGTGTAGATTGATGACATAATTTTTTTTTCAAAATTCATTAAAATAAATAAGTTATTAAATTAAGAAAATTAGTTAATATTTCAAATTTATGACCCTGATTTAGTATAAATTAAATGAAAAATATTTAAAATAATCAATTTTTAAATTAATTTACATATTTAGAATCTAGACAGTATAATCTGAAATGGGTTTCAATTTCGTATAAAAATTCTTTGATTAAAGGCACGTAAACTATTTCATTTCATCATATTTGTGCTTTCATTCATGGAGCTTTGAATTTGCAGGTTCATGTCTCAGGTGTGGCCATCCCAGGCCTATCCCGGGCCTAATCCCGAGGCAAGTGGCGGGTTGTGAATTCAAATTTTACATAACGGGCCCCCGTTTTATAAACGGGGGCCCGTTTATAAAACGGGGGGCCGTTTCATTTTCTGCCCGTTGGTTTTAATAACGGGCCCCCGTTTTAATAACGGGCCCCCGTTATTTAAATAACGGGCCCCCGTTTTATAAACGGGGGCCCGTTGTTAAAATAACGGGGGCCCGTTATTAAAATAACCGTTGCTGTAAAAAAAAAAAAGATTGCATCGATTTACTACAATATCATTGAAATCCGTACTGACAAAGATTTTTTACATCATTTGGCAGTACTTTTTAATATTTTTTACGCGATTTTTTGAAGACAAGTTTGTAAAAATGGGTTCTAAGCAACGTCAAAAGAAAAAAAAGAAGACAATGACAGTGGACGAAATTCAAGCACAAAGAGAGAAGGAGGCAAAACGCCAAAGAGATCGAAGATCACAACAACGGCAATTGAATAACACTTTTGAAGCATCTAGTTCAGTGCCCGTTGTAGATGAGACCATTGAAGACATCATGATGGATGCAAAAAATATAGAACCACACACGGGTATGACTGTTGATGCAAATGTTGATGTGGATGCGAATCCTGGTATGTTTTTAAATCCTGATGACTATGATGCCAATCAAATTGCTGATTTAAATGAAGCTGGATATAAATTTCATACACCAATACGAAAAGAAATAAAAATTGAAAATATTACACCACCATCTCTAAAAGAAAAGGAATGTAATTTGTTTACTATTGATAGCAATGTGCTAGATAATCTTAATGGGTTAGTTTCTTGGAGACAAATCAGAACACATGCAAACAGATTATATAAACAATTTTTCTATAATAAAAAGTTAGGATTCCAATGTCAATTAATGCTACAATTAATAAAAATGTTAAAAATGCGTAAAGTCATGAAAAAAATAGGTATTTATGCAAAACCAAAAAGAAAAGATGAATCATATAAGCAAGTTGTATCTACTGTTGCCAGTGCCATCGATTCTATAGGAAAAACAAGTCGATCTAAAGATAAGAATGCAGCACGTAGAGTTATAACGACTGCTATAGTTGACAAAATGATTGTTAATAAAAGAATGTTAAGTGATATAAGTGGCTATTTGAACTTACATCGTAGAACCTTGTCAAGAGCGGCCAAAAGAAGAGACACAATTGAAATTGATCCACTAAACCATTGTTGGAGTTTTAGTGGTAGACTTCAAAGGTCAGACATGAAATTAAATGATGAAACTAAACAATTAATTATAAAATTTTGGCATGATAACACTAGAGTTTCATCAAATGTTAGAGATGTTTTAAAGTTAAGGGTGGGATCAAAAATTCGTGATCCTCATCCAAAACATCTTCTTGACATGACTCAAACTGAATTCTTTAAAAAATTTAGTGATGAATCTGTGTTAATGAATTTACGAATTAGTCAAAGATCATTTGAAAAATGCAAACCCTGGTATGTTAAAATCAATAAACAAAGAATATCTTGTTGTTGTAAAACTCATGTCCAGTTTCGTTACTATTATGATGTTTTTCGATATATTCGTTGTATGTTGCATGGTAATGATCTTGTGCAGGATTGTGGTGTTTATGTTCCACCTGAAACTATAAAAGATTTTATTGGAAGTTTATTTTGTAAACCACCTAATGAACAGTTATTTCTTTCCAGTTCATGCATTTATGGTCTTTGCAATTTATGTGGGAACTATTCTTCGATAGGTGAATGTTTGCATGAACATGTTTCATCTGAGTTTGGACAAAAAATGGTTGATGTTAGGAGATTTAAAAATATAGAATACCCTCTAAAGGATGGAAAGATGGGGAAACGTTTAGAATTGATTACATAACAGAATAGTGTGAATGCATTTATTAGTGAGTTTAAAACTCATATTGTTCCAAAATATGTGAAACATTCCCAACATGCCCGATGGCTTGATGGACAGTTTCGCATATGCAAGAACACATTTCCAATTGGAACAATAGTATCAGTTGTGGATTTTGCAGAAAATTATACTCTAAAACCACAAGAGGAAACTCAATCACAATACTACAACTCAGTGCAAGTGGCCATATTTGTGCACATTATATATAGACATGACCATGACAGTACAGAAGATAACAGAAAAATTTTGAGGGAGTATCATTTCTATGTTAGTGATAATCGATTACACTCTTCAGAGTTTGTCCAACATTGTTTCGAGGTATTTTATGATAATCTTAAGGAAAGAGAAATTGACATGAAACAACATATGATATGGTCAGATAACTGCACTGGACAATTCAAAAATGCAAGAATGTTTTATTGGCTATGCAAAGTTCACAAGATAACCAATGTCCAACATTTATGGAGTTTTTTTGAAGCGGGACATGGTAAGGGGGAACACGATGGAGCCGGTGCCTGTATAAAAAGAGCTCTTGCTAGAGAACAATTGAAATTCGAGGATGCAGTGAAATTCAGAGATGCTCGTGCAGTTGTAGATTGGTGCAATTCAAAGTTGTCAAAAGGATCAACTGAAAACTCTGCAATTCGACGTTTCTTCTGGTTGATAGAGGAAGATAGTATTCCTATTCGGCATGATTGTAATACCATCATTGGATCAACTAAATGGCATTCGTTTAAGAGTTCTAATTCAAACACATGGACTATATTCACAAGGCAACTTGCTTGCTTTTGTCAGTTTTGTGTTTCCGGAGATTGGGAATTTTGTGAGAATAAAGAATGGGTTGAAGAATGGCAACAAAGATCATTGACACCCATAGATGCAAATGATCCGCATGAAAGAACTAATGAAGATATGGATCAAATGTTTGCATCAAATGACTATGATCGCATTTCAGATCTTATACAACAAGGTAAAATTATTTTTGAAATTTGTTTTGATTTATTAAATAGTACATAAATTTATGAAATCTTACAGTGTATATTTTTGTTTTTATTTCTCATTAAATATTAAAATAAAATTGTTTTGTGCACAGGACATGTCTATGCTGTTGTTGCACCAGAGGACAATGAAGAGGGGACAGAGTATTGGTTGGCTCGATGTGTAGAGCCAAAACATAAGCTAACTACTCCTCGAGTAGATGATGATGGTTATGACTATCCAACAGGATCTGTGGTTGTTGTTGGCACTTGGCTACGCAAATATCTAACAAGAAAGAATGGATTGCCCGCATTTGAAGATTATGAATTAGAGAAAAAGATTATACATTACTCACATTTGGTAGTGGCAACTAATATAAAATTGGATAGATATCGTGGCAGGCCTGCTAATAAACAATTATGGACTCTCTCTATGGAAGAGCACGAGACAATTATAGATGCTTTGCAAAAGAGAGAGGATGCAGATGGTATAATAGAATGAATATCAAGTAAGTTATAATTTGAACCCTTAATCCACCTCCCTTTTAAAAGTCGCGATGCATATTATATATAGTATTTTAAATCATGAATCATAATTACAAAATCTAATCTACTAAAATTTTGTTTCAGGTCTACCACAAGTAGAAGGCATCAATGAAAACAAAGTTATTTGTGCATACTTTATGTTTCATTTTGAATAATTACAAGTAAGTTAAATTTTTGTACCCTTAAGGCAAATCCATTTGTATTTTAAATTCAATGTATTCTGATTATAAAAACTAATCATATGTATTTACTTTTTCTAGGTCTCTCAGAGTAGACTTGGCCTCAATGACTACTATATTGTTTGTGCATACTTTATGTTGTATTTTAAATTCAATGCATCCTGATTATAAAAACTAATCATATGTATTTTTTTTTCTAGGTCTCTCAGAGTAGACTTGCCCTCAATGACTACTATTGTTTGTGCATACTTTATGTTGTATTTTGAGAGATATAAATCCTTATTATTATAATTTAAATAGACTATTTATTTTATTTTAGATATGTCTTCTTGATTACATTTTGTGTACAATATACATAAATGAGAGACTACTGGTCAAATTTATGAATGAGATAATTATGTTTTAATCAAGTTCTATTCATTATATTTGTTAAATGATACTTTTTGATTTAGAATATGTTATAATTATAAGATATGTTTCGATACTTAGTTCAAGATGTATGCACATGTAGTTTATCTAATCACAAGAACTATTTAAATAAAATTCCAAAAATAAAATTACAAGTCCACATAATGCCTATAAAGTTGTTTAAGCACAACTTCCATAAATAAAATTTCAAGTCCACATAATATATAAAGTATGCGCAAAATTTCAAGTCCACATAATTTCAAGTCAATATATATGATCTAATGTGCACATAATTTCAAGTCCACATAATATCTAATGCGCACAATACACATAAAGTATGCACATAATATATATGATCTAATCCTATTATGAAACTATCCATATATATAAAGTATGGGTGTGCACGTGTAAACAAATATGTAAAGCCCGTAAAATAGTACATATCAGAGCCAAATAAATAGTAAAATTTCAAGTCCACATAATCCATATAATATCTAATCCATATATATGTCTAGATGGTAACATGATGTTCACTCCACATAATATCTAATGTGCACAAAATATATAAAGTATGCACAAAATATATATGATCTAATCCTATTATGCAACTATCCATATATATAAAGTATGTGCACGTGTAAACAAATGTGTAAAGTCCATAAAAAAGTACATATCAAAGCCAAATAAATAGTAAAATCTAAGTGCTATCATCAATAACATCTCGTGGTCTCTTGTCCCCAGGACGTGGTCCAGATCCACCTGTCTCATGCTGTACAATAAAAAAATAATATTAAAATATTACTTGAAATTAACTATTAAAAGAATCATTTATCAAATATAGTAGAATTCGTAAATTAAGTTACAAACTTACCATATGCTCATCAGATCCTGTAGCAGTATCTCTCTTGTCCCCAGGACGTGGTCCAGATCCACCTGTCTCATGCTGTACAATAAAAAAATAATATTAAAATATTACTTGAAATTAACTATTAAAAGAATCATTTATCAAATATAGTAGAATTCGTAAATTAAGTTACAAACTTACCATATGCTCATCAGATCCTATAGCAGTATCTCTCTTGTCCTCGGGACGTGGTCCAGATCCACCTGTCTCATGCTGTACAATAAAAAAATAATATTAAAATATTACTTGAAATTAACTATTAAAAGAATCATTTATCAAATATAGTAGAATTCATAAATTAAGTTACAAACTTACCATATGCTCATCAGATCCTGTAGCAGTATCTCCTCTAGCAGTATCTTGTGCAGTATCAACACCAAATGCAGTGCTAGCTAACTCCTGTACAAGGTCAAATTCAAAGTGTCCAATTAAATCTTAAATTAAGAGTCAAAATAAGATCAAATTAAGTATTACATATTAATACCTCAAAGGATGTCGATGTGCGTTCAAATTGGCTCTGATCAAAATTATGAGGATAACCTATCCTAATGGTAGTGTCCACCTGCATACATGCATTTAATGAAATCATATTTAGTGAACATATATATGTGTACTAAATAATTTCAAGTAAAGTTACAATATTGTAAGAGTTCATATTTAAGTTAAGAATTATAAGATACATACCATAGATGGTGTCACAATAGTCAGACCCTCTTCTTGATGTGATGTAGAGGGTCCCTCATGACCTGAATCCTGGAGAAAGAAGCATTCAATGTATCAACATGAAAATTTATATAATATACGACGATAGCATATTAACTTAAAAAGATCTAGTACAATGTCTAGATATAAATTTATACTATACCCCATAAGGTGTGCCGAGTTGTCTTCCAGTAGATGCAATATTAACTCTAATATTAGGCGTAGTCCTTATCTACATAAACAAAATTTATTTAATGAAGTATTAGATTGTATAAAAAAAGAGATGCACTTAGTTTATACCTATATTTAATAAAGTACATAAAAACATTGACATGTACATGTATATTATATATATCTATACCTGGTCAAGATGAACATCCGAGCAAAGAAAATCCATATAAGATGTCATCATACTATCATCTGCTGCATCATGCTCATCTGGAACTGAAGTAGATCCTGCAGCAGTAGTAGGACCTAAACACGTCTCATGACAACTCGAACACATATGTGGCATCCATCGAGGAGCAGATGCCATGTGAGCAGCTTGCTCACTCAGGTTCCCTGTGAGGGAAGTCAAAGCATCTAATGTCGAAATGAATGATGTATTTTGGACATCTGCAGGAATCGATGGAGCAACAAGTGGAACTATGGGTGGATCTGGTAGGGGATTATTACTCCGTGCCCCTAATCTATGCTGTGGCATTCCACGACCAACACCCTGGAATGACTTAATATCAAAATAATTTGGTTTTTGGTTCATTACAAACTCACAGTATAATTTCTTCAAAAAATAAAAAGGGACCTCATAATTACGATGTGGTGGATAATCAAAAACCATCCACCATCTATCCCAAAAGTATCTAGCCATTTCTGGATGCACACACCACCTAATTGAAATTCTTTTCTGGTTAGGTTGCATTGGTTCTCTTGTTTTTGGGTTGGTAAAATATGGACATAAATGAGCTTTGGTTATTTTCAAATCTGTGATTTGTCTATAAGTTAAACCATCGGCATAAAAATCACGCAACTCTTGTCGTCGTCTATGAAATTGATCTAATTGAGAATCAACAGATCTAACTGACTCGACAACAGTTTGCATTGATTTTGCAAACTCTACAAGATGGGGTGGCGTGACTTGCTCATTTTGGATAGCAGCAATGTTTTGTTCAATCACTTGTAGGTTTTCATTAATTCGTTCTCTTAAACGAATTTCATCCAATCTAGGGGGTTGTGGTGGTGGTGGTGGTGGTGGTGGTGGTGGAGGAGGAGGAGGAGGAGGAGGAGGAGGAGGAGGGGGTTGTGGTGGGGGATTTTCACCTAATAGTTCATCTATGTCAAAAACATCCATGATGGCAAAGAACTCCTGCATATATAAAGATATGCATGAATTATATACAACTCTATGTCAAAGAAGAATCTATTTTACTAAATTAAAAAAAAACATTTATAAATAGTAACATTTCTATGTTGTTGAATGAGATACACATGAAATATATAATATAATATTGAACTTAAAAAAATATACATGTACATACTATTGAATCTTGAAATATAAAATTTGCGCATAAAACTTAATAAAAACTTTCAATGAAACATCATAAATCTATTAGAATTCAATTACGTAGTTTTGAGATAATTGTCATCAATTCATATTACATTGATTAGTCTTCAAACAATCTTAAAAAAAAACTAATCTCCCATGACTATAAATGACATACTTAAAACATATTATATTCTAAGTGGTTGTCATGTAAAGACAAAACATCAAAACTTTTGAAGAGTTAAGCATATTTCACCATTAAATTTCTCCCATAATCAAATCTACACAAGATTATAATTTACAAAAGGTCTTCAAAAAATATTATTTCCTATAAATCATTTATTATAAAACTCCGCAATCATTTGTTTTCATATATAATCTTTCTATAAAATTTAAGATATCAATCCATACACAAATTCTCTTACAAAGTTCAATAAGAAATGAAGGATAGAGGATTAAATACTAAGATTGTTTTGAGAGATCAATGGAGTAGATTGATTGAAAGGATTGTGTGCATTAGAAGCTTCCAAGTGGCAACTTAAATGTTTGGTGCACATGAGGAGTTCATGATCCAAGAAAGTTTTGAGGAAAAGGTCTTCTTAGGGGCATATACACCAAGATGTTGTAAAAAAAGGTAGCCAAATGACCAAAAAAAGATAAACACGAGTGCGTTATTGGGAAATTCATTTAACGCATTTGAGGTCTTTTTTGTAGTGTTTTTTTCTTACACTATACTAGGCTTGTTTACACTATCGTAGGTTCATTAGGACTATCCTAGGTTCATTAGGATTGTCCCAAGTTCATTATTGCTTTCTTAGGCTCATTAGGACTTTCTTAGGTTCATTAAGACTGCCCTACATTCATTAGGATCATTTGAGGCTCATTGGGACTTTCAAAGAAATGTTGCTCTCTCATTAGGCAAGGAGGATATAGACCCTTTAGGTTCTCTCATGTTTTATAGACATTTGATAGGTTTTAAATTCGAAATATTCATTAATGGAGTTAGTCTAGTGTTTCTTGGTTAGTGAGGAGGATCAGTAGATGTACATCATTAAAGTTTACATAAGGGTTGCATTCAAGTCTTGAAATATTCCATCTCTTGTTCAAATATATGTAAGAAGGGGAGAACATTGGATATATTACATCATTAGATAGTGGATATAACCATTGAGTTTTAAAATTAATTAGCCTCAATAAAAAAATCTCAATTTCTATATATTTCATAAATGCATAATTAGATAAATTATTACTTATAAATAAATCAATATGCATTTCTTTCAAAGAAACAAGAAACATACAAATAATAATAAGTTGTGATCTATATATCTAAATATGAAAATAATTCCATTAAAACTTTTACCTAGGTTAAGCATAAAAGTGATAATAAAACATAATCACCATGTTTTATTTCAACCTTAAAAGTAAAAGAACTCTACATATCCTAAAATTAGGACTTAATCACATCAAATAATTCTAATATAACTCAAAATACTCCTTCAACATATAAGATGATCTATGCTAGATGGCCATGTCTTACTTTCATTCCATTTATGGATTTCTTACATAGTAATACAAAAAATAACTTTCATCGAAATTAAGCATCTTTAACCATGAGATTATATATATCCTCAATTGTATATTCAAAATACTTCTTGGGAATTATATTTTTCAAATCTTTCAGATGTATATATAATTAGCACCCCATTTAGAAAACTCATTATCAATCAACATTATAAATCAAGAATATTTTTTATTTTGTATTAATGAATTATATATTTGGCATATTAGCTTCCTTTATGAACCTATGTAAACCAAACTCCAATTTTAGTAACTTATCTAGTTTTGCTCTAAAATTGTGTCCATAATTGATCCTTTTATACCATCACATGACATAATAGGACCTTTATGCCATGACATGGCATAAACCTAAGCCTAAACTTTCATATCTAAAATTTGAAAAACTTAATGTTAATTACTTTTAAGGTTATACTAATTTAGTGGTAACTTTTGTATTGCCTAATGAGGATTAAGAACAATTTAGGTACATATGTTCGGTTTTATGTCAATTTCATTTTCGAACATTTTTGTTTTTGTTTCCATTTCATTTTTGGTTTTTTGTTTGTGTCGATTTCATTTTCGAACGTTTTTGTTTTTGTTTCCATTTCATTTTCGGTTTTTTGTTTGTGTTGATTTCATTTTCGAACGTTTTTGTTTTTGTTCCCATTTCATTTTTGGTTTTTTGTTTGTGTCGATTTCATTTTGTTAATTATCTAGGTTTGGTTTTGGTTTCTAAATTTGTTGATTACGGTTTAGGGTTAACTGTTCAAAAATATTTTACATCAAAATCAAGAATTTACAAATATAAAAAATAATTTATTTATATGCTACTATTAAAAAAAACTAAAATAATAAAAAAAAAACTAAATAATACACCAAAAAAAGAGAAAAATATACAAGAAAATTATGAACTGTGAAAATAGGTGACAGAATGTGCACCTGGGATAGTGGTGGAGGTTTGAAGTGGAAACCACAGCACGGGGGCCCGTTTTCGATATCTTCTTGTGCAACAGTAAAATGAAAAATTATCCAAAAAAAAGGGTAAAAATAGCTTTTCAAAACGGGCCCCCGTTTTTTAAAAACGGGCCCCCGTTTTGTTTAAAAACGGGGGCCCGTTTTGTTTACAAACGGGGGCCCGTTTATTAAAAAATGGGGGCCCGTTTTATCTGGCTTCGGCACCCCGTGACCTTTCGGCTCGGGAGCCCGAACCATTAACGGGCCCCCGTTTTTTAAAAACGGGGGCCCGTTTTGCGGAGCACATTTTCCAACGCGCAGACTTCCGCGAATTTGTGACTCATTAGCTTGCACATACCCTTACCTTACCGCCAAGTCTATCTTGCATCCAAGATGTCTTTCATGTTTATGTTCTTCGACCTTAATATCCTAATGTGACCCATGTTCTTGATTGGAACGCTTTGCAGGTCGAGGATAGGCAGTTTTCCATGGAGCTTGTGCACATTCTTCAATGTCAGGATTTTACCCTCAGGGGTCATACCATCGAGTAGGTAAGGGTCCTATGGGACCCAAGTGATGAGACCTCTGCGACATGGGAAGATGTAGTGAAGATGAGAGAGCTTTATTCTTATCTGTTTAGGCTTCCAGGAGTAAGCCTAGGCTTGGGGGGGAGGATGTAGTACCCCTCCTTGTCCAGACTCTTTTTGTATGTTTTTGATTGACTTCAGTGGAACATTATTGTATATGGATTCATATTTTTATGCGATGTTATTTCATGCTTTATCTGGATTTGTGGTGTATGATTTTATGTAGTATCTCAGTGTTTATGATTAATGTCATTTTATGGATCATTATCATGGACTGACACTCTTACCTTAAATGTGCAATGCGTTATTTATGTGTTGTGTGTTTGCATGTGTATGAGATGCACAAAGATGATTTTCCTTCACGAACTCTTGTGAGATAGGGAACGTCACGACTCTCCTTCATCGGTGTGTGTGCCATGTCTATTATATATATATATATATATATATTTGTCTATATGCACGTTTGGTTCTTTGGTGCAGGACATTGCAGGTACAAGTACCAAGTAGGTATGGGGTATCGACTCCACTTGGTTTCACAGGTCTGAGCGTGCCTTATATGTCCGATGGGAGTGGAGGAAATAGTTGTTGAACCCTAACTTGACCCACAGTTACACCCGTGTGAGTGTTGTCAGTCGGTTGTCTTTCCTGTCTGGTTGGTATGCGAGTCATAGTGCTTTGGTTTGGTCATTTGTGAGTCGTCATTTGATCATTCTTCGTCTTGTGTATTTTCATTCATCTGAATGGTTATTTAATTGAATAGATGATTCTATCTTATGTTGGCATAATTAGTTAATTATTATGCTCTGAGATTATTGATTTAATTAAATTAATGATTTGATAGATTAAATGGTTAAATGGCTTATTTCATTGTGTAAAGTGCATTAATATATATTGTGGAAGGAAATAAATAATTGCCTAAGCCATTTAAATGTTAAATGATTATGTTGAAGGAAAGTATTATGGAAAATAGAAAATAAAATTAAAAGCTTTTCTTTTTACCTTCCCATTTGACTTTTTCATTTTAATTGTTGGAAAAGAATTGTTTTTGCAAAAAGAGGAAAATCTGATTGCTATTTACTTTTTATATAATTTAATCTAATTGGTGGAGAAAACTTTCAACCTAGAAAGTTTAGGTTGAAATTATTTTTCCCATATATTCCTGGAAATTCATGGGAAAAAGAGGCAGAAAATTGGGAAGAGAAATTTGGAAAAACATTCTGAAAGAGGAGTTGGAATTTGATTTGGTTTGCAAGGACTGGGATTCTTCCACCATTTTGCTTCTAATTTGCTTCAAGGTTGGATAATCTCTTCTTGTTTTGAAATTTAAATTTGGTTTTTCAATTGCTTCTTGTGTATGAAAGAAAATGCAAATCTTCTTGTAGAATCTTGTGGAATGATTGGAATGGAAGAAGAAATGCCTGTTATTGTTGATTTGTGAAGCTTATATCATATGATTGCTTATAGGAAAGAAATGGTTCATTTCTCTATTTGTTGTATGTTTTTGTGTTCTTGAAAATCAACTTCTTGGATTGCCTCTTCTATTTGGAATAGAATGAAGTAGATTTAGCTTGCCGTGTGCTTCCTAATATCTAATTGCCCAAGATTTGGTTATCTATTGGGTTCCTGTGTGTTTCTTTCACCGGTTACCTTACTGGAAAATATCCTTTTGAATTTTGGATCTTGGCACTATGTGTGTGTGCCAGTGAAATGATCTGGAAATGAATCGTTTTTATGTGTAAATGATTTAGTATCATTTTGATTTTTTTTAAAAATGCTTAACAAGTATGAATTTTTATTATTATGGACTTTACCTTACCCCATAGCGAGCTAGTCCCACCATGCGATTCAGTACTGTCTGCTGGCAGCAGATAGCAGTACTACCGGTCGACAATACTGCTATGCAGTAGCAATACTACCGGTCGGTAGCGGCTACTACCTACGGTAGCAGCACTATTGGTTGGTAGCAGTTGCTATCGCCGGTAGCAGCAACACTACTTGTTGGTAGTAGTGGTACTGGTCGGTAGCGTCTGCTACCGGTTGACAATAGTGCTACCGGTCAGTAGGCCTATTAATAGTCGACAACAGTACTACCGGCAGGTAGTGTCTGCTGCCTTGGTAGTAGCACTACAGTGGGTTGGCCTCGACCCCGCATGACCTTGTACCCTTAGCGGTACAAATTCCTATGTGCTATGAATTTAATTTTTATTAAATAAATTGTTTTTAACGTGGTTTTTATGTTAAATAAAATAGTGATTTTCAAGTGATTTTTATTAAGTAGATTTATAAAGTTATCTTTGGAAATCAAGGCATGAATTAGTAATTCAAATTGGTTAATTTGGATATATATTCTGGAAATGAATTAAATACCTATTAAGAATTCATGTTTTTATTCGGTTGGGTATTTGACGTGAATTTTATCCTTGATGGAATATTGATTTGGAAATTGAATAGATGTGAATGGTAAAAGAGTGTTTCATTTAATTTTTCAAACCAATGATGTTGCAAGTGCTTATGATGCTGATTTTCTCAAAGATTGTCTGAGTGCGGACTTAGTGAAATTAGCTTTCCTTGGAAGAGTTATATTGTGTTATTTCTGGTCAGTGGTTCAGTTGTCCTATGGTGGCGTATTTGGTACCTTTGACCAAGTGATATATGATGACTTTGTTGTCTTAACCATGTAGTGTCTTGCCTTATGGTTAACCAAGAGTCAGTATGTCCTTGTTTGACCACTTGTTTCTAGATAGTGGTGTTATGGATGTCTGCTTCGCCATAGGGTCCTCGTGGAGTGACCATGTTTGTTCAGTGTCATTTGAGAAAGTGGCTTTCGAATGGGGGTTGCGCCCAAAGTGGTTGGCAGGATGACCCATCAAAGTCAGATAATAAGTGATAATCTAACTAATTGATTAGGTTGGTAGTCTCAAACATTAATAAATATATTGTACCTCGCGCATAGGTGAGTGCTTGTACTAAGGCTCATAATGTAGTGAGAAGGTCTGGAATGGCAAACTGACCTCCTTGTCTTCACGAAAGGCAGGTAGGGTTCACATGAGACTTAGTTGGAGCCGGAGGTTTAGGAAAGGTTACCAGGATAGTGAGCCGGGACCTATGGAGGTTGACCGTGGTAACCATCGTAAGCTATGTGATGACACTCTCTCTTTAGGTTCACTTGTGTGTGTGATGTCAGTTTACTTGTGTATTTGTGATGTTGAGTCACCTCAATCATTGTGGAGTCATATGGTGTTGTCATGGAGTCGTATCGTTTTGTCGACCTTGTCATGCTTTTGATTGCTTGAGGGTCCTCCGCTATCTCCTAGCATGGTGGGTGATTCCATTTTGGGAATTACATGGTCAGGTGGTAGTGCCACTTCCCATAAGATGTTCTTGTTCGTACCTTCATGCGAGGATTGGCTTTGCAGGTGTTTTTTGTGGTTCGTGGCTCATGTTCTATCTCATGTTGGAGATTATTGATTTGGATACCTATGTGGTCATTATATCATAATCTTTTGTAACCTTGTATTTGGTTAAGTTGTATCTTTATATGTATATCGAGAAGCCATGTATTGGAAGAGAAATGTAATCATAAGATTGGGATTTTATTTATCAGTTTCCTTTATGTTATGTGTACATTCTTATTGAAGAGAAGTTATATTGTATACTTTCAATCTTTCAATGGTGTAATATGTTATTGCATATGGCTTCTTGTGATCATTTAGTTAATGATGGATTATTGGATTAACCTTAATTGTGGAAATTATCTTTTGGTTTTAATTCTTTGTTGGTAACCCTTAAGGAATTTTGGTGCAAGTCTTCCTCTTGTGTTATCGTGCATGTTGTGTGCTATGTAACTTTTATGTTTATACTTTAAAATAAAATTGTTTCACCCTTGTTGTGGGTTTTCCTTTGGGGTTCCTGGCAAGTGATTACACAAGAATTAACAAGTCACTTCAATGAACATGCAAGGAATAGAGAGATTATAAAGCTCAAAAAATTTCTTCCAAAAAGCAAAAGAAAAAAGTTTGGAAAACCTTTCTCGCTAATTGACTCGTACACCACTGACCACGTGCACTAACTCTTCTCTGTCGTGTATCTCTTGGAGTTGTTGGCTCATATATTCAATTTCTTGTAGTATTCATATTACTATTTTCATTGTCATGATGGGTAGGCCTCTTTCTCTTTACCAAACCTCTTGAGACAAATTTCTTTTTAGTGGAATTTGAAATTTGACCCTATAAATTTACTCCTCTTGAACCATTTTTACTTCTTGAGGCATATTTATTTTCAGTGGAATTTGAAACTTGATCGTATAAGTTTACTCCAATTGAACCATTTGCATCTTGATTGCCACCAAAGTGGCCCCTTAAATTCAAAATCATCCCAAAAAATTAAAAGCAATCTTACAATAGATTCTCTCAAACGCAAGAGCCTCCAAACAATCTATATATTTAAAACATTGGAATAGCTTAAATATTCACCTTGTTTGTAGAGTTCCAAATCATCAAAACATCATGAAAGAAGAAGATTAATTAATATTTTATTATTTTTCAACACAAATAGCTATGTTGTGCAAATAATGAAAATGGACAACTGGAAGCTTCTAAAGCAAATTTTCCCAAACAAAAACCCTTGTTCAATGATGTTATGATGAATTCAAACATTTAAAAACTGGTGACATTAAAAAAGTTGGGATACAATGAAAAACATATACTCAATATATATAATAAAATTAAGACAAGAACTGATCATGCAAGGAAAAAAAGATTAAATAATTTTAGTCAAAACTTTTGTAAGGCATTTATTAATTACTTCATAACAATGATTAATAGCAGTTACAATTTTCGCATAATTTTAATACAATTTACATCTATAAAAGAGACTATCCACTTCAGTATATCATAAATGGTCTATCTCTAAAATAAATTATATCCTTAATGAGCCTCAATATATAGTAAATTTTTGATTTTCACAAATCCTTGTCACAAATCCCATTTATAAAGGCATATAAAATAAATAATCTTCCACATCTTGTATAACTCATCATGAAAAATTATTTCTAGAAAACAATTAAATTTTATTTATATTTCATACATAAAATTTCAAAGATTAAATGCGATTCCATGTACTTTGCAAGTAACACGGATCGGGTCCCTTCAAAACATTTTATAAACCCTTACATTATACTTTTACATCTCATTATTAAATTGAAATTTAAAAGGAAAGGGAGAAATAAACAACTGCACCTATAAATTGTGTCAAACAACGTATCTAATTCATGGTAAAATTGTTGGAATAAATGGGCTTTAGTTGGATCGTTTGTAGTTTCTTTGTTACCATTAATAGAGAAGCATAATGAAGCATCAATGTCAAACAACGAAGCAAACCATAAAAAGAGCACACAAATCACAACTAAGCAACAAACAAATCCTTGACCCAAAAAGTGGCATGCAGGCTAGGGAAGGGCTTCACTTCTCCCCAAAGTCAAACAAAATAGTTTATATTAAGATATAATGGCCTAACTGCAAGTGTACTTACAAAGGCAACGCCATATACACCCCCAAAGCTCTTCAAACTAGTGTATATTTACACATATTTGAAATATTTCCTCCTCCATAAAGCATGTAAGGTAAATTCCAACCCCTATGTATGAG